>NC_069786.1:52718214-53018214 GCF_027406575.1 Nycticebus coucang
CATACTCCAGATACTTTTACTTATTGAAAATCTGATATTTAGTGACATAATTTTGGCCCCATAATCTTTAAATACATGCTTTCAAAAAGTGGTTGTCTCAATGTAATTCTCTCCTTCTTTAGTCTTCAATGTTTGGGATGTAGTTGTCCATTATACAACCCAAGCAGAATTGAGCCTAGTCCACTGAGTCCCAGAATGACTCTTAATTAAAATTCTCACTGAGATTTTTGCAGCTGGATATAAGAGTTTGTGATTGTTAGTCTATAAAGCTCTTCAGCTTAAGAAGGTTTACTAAATGATTTTTTTATTACTTCCCATATATGTAGAAAATTACCTATCTGGTCTTGAAAAAATACTTAATATAGTCCCTGAATTTTCTTTTTACAAATTATGTATAATCAGAAACAGTGTGCATGGCTTCAGTGCCTCTGTGCAATGCGTGTCTAACAGTTTTATTTTGTCATTTAATGTTAGCTTATTCTATTATTGACTATATAGCAATCACAAGCTATAAATACTCTTGAAATAACTCATCAACCTTCCCACAGTGTTTTGTTACTGGATTTTGGGTCCTGAAGTGAGACCGACTTGGAATCTTTAAGCTCTCTTTATGATTCATATGGAGTATAAATTGCTACTCAGTGAGGCAAACAGTCAGGAAAAGTTTTAGTTTTTCTTTCTCATTATTAACTAACATATGTTTTGTAGTTATAAAGGTACATTCCTGCCAACACAAATTTTCTCTACACCAATTGGTTTCTCAAAAGTATCCAAAAGAAATTTTACTAGTTTCTTATTCTTTTTCCATACTTACAACATACACAGATACCTTAGCAAAAATCAGGTCATCACACATCCATAAGCAAGGTACATAATTATTTAATTATTAAAAACAGGGGGGCACCTGCGGCTCAGTGAGTAGGGTGCCAGCCCCACATACCGGAGGTGGTTGGGTTCAAACCTGGCCCCAGCCAAAAACTGCAAAAAATAAATAATAATAATAACAATTATTATTATTATTATTAAAAACAGAAGGGCATAACTCTGTTAAAGAGTCAGGTTCTGAGCCACAATTTTAAGCTGTCTGGAGAAGACCATGCCATAAGAATCAGTATGTTTGTATTGGTGCTTCCCCAAGTTTGAGCTTCCACATTTGTTCAGCTGCAGATGATTTAAGTAGATTATCATGGGAATGAAAAAGTTCCATTCTGATGTCTCCAGTAAACACTATGGAAAGGTCTGAAACAGGCATTTCCTACTTGAGAAATTGACATCTAATTGGTTGTTCATCTAAAAGACACAAGTCTGACCTACGAAAAGTTCCATGGAGAGGACATAATACTACCACCATACTTGGTAAAGTCTTTATCTTCTAACTATATATATCTTCTTATTAGGTATGTAGATAGACACACACAAACATACGCACATATACTATATAGTTATATATAAACTAGGTCAGACATTTAAGTTTGTGAAGTCATCCGAGTAAAAGTACTACATACCTCTTTGCTGAATATCACTAAGGTCCCCTGTGAAATACTCCCTAATTGATATTCAGCAATGAGTCACTTTACTAGCATGAGTTCATAAACGTAATTGTCAGACCTTTGTACAATGATCAATGATGGCTCTGATGGCCATTCCAGAAAGAGTTCCAAAATTGTTTTGAGGGGTGGACTAGGTACTGGCATTGGTATAGAGTTTCCCAAGGGGAGGGAGTATCTCGAAGATGACCATAGTGGCACAATACAGTTTTTTCCATTTTTAAAAAGTACATACATTTTATTGGAACCCTCTGTGTATATCATATATACATATACATTGTATGCACAGTGGCCATAAAGTTTGTATGCAATTTAAATTTCAAATAATTTGTTATATGTCATATAGTACATATATATACATGTCTTTATATATACAATAGCATATGTGCATGTGTATATACATATGTGTTGTGTATGTATAGTATATCTACCATATACATCAAGACAGTTATGTGTGTGTACATATATGTGTACATACATGTATATGCATATATATATGTTCTTACTATATATACATCATATAGTATACAGATAAAGATTTTTTACTTATAAACTTATTATTAAAATTGTTTTTCATTTGACATATCATTATTGTATGCATATACGGTGTATAATGCAATGTTTTGATATATGAGGTCAGACAATTAAGTTAATGAACTCATCCTAGAAAAAGGGCTTCATAACTCATTGCTGAATGTCATATGCTCACCTTTGAAGTAATCCTCTTGGGAAACTATGTACCAATGACAAGGCTTGGTCTGCTCTTCAAAGTGGTTTTTCTAGGATGAGTTCACAAACTTAATTGTCAGACCCCATACGATGACGGCTCTAATGGCCATTCCAGAAAAAGAGCTCCAAAATTGCTTTGAAGGGTAGAGTAGCTGGTGTCAGTGCACAACTTCCCAAGGAGAGTATTTCAAACATGACCATACTGATATTCAGTAATGAGATATATAGCAATTAATATAGCATGAGTCTACAAACTTAATTGTCTGACCTTGTATGTATACAATGTAGAGTGACTAAATTAAACTAACTGACATATTAATCTGCTTGCTTACCTATCATCTTTAATGAAATTACTTGACTACTCACGTACATACTACAAAAAATATGTACTAAAAATCCTCAAGTCATCTTCCTTCAAGACCACAGAACCTCAATGATTATTTTAAATAATGGAAAAGAGTTTCATAAAGGAAGCATGTAATATCCTATTCATAGTTATAGTGTTTTCCTTTAAAAAGGAAAATTTGTAGTTTGGGGACAGTATTAATAATGTGCATAACCCAAAACATTTATAAAAGTAGTGCCCTCTTCTTAGAGTCTCTTTTTATGCCTTAAATGGAAAAATAAATGCTGTCATTTATTGTTTAAAAATAAATAAATAATAAAAAGGAAAATTTCCCTGCCTAACCCTAATGAAGTTAATACTTCACAGACAAAATCTTACCAAGTTCCTAAAATGATTAAAATGTTGAGGTGAAACACCTTTGTAGCCTAGTTAGATTCCTTGACTGTTTGAAATATGGTACTAGTTGACATCTGAACTAAATTTTTTTGTCTTCCTAAATATTTAAAAAATCATTTATAAAACTAAACAGATTGTACAAGTACATATTACCATAAAGACACATTTCCCTTTAAATTAGGAGAGGCCAAGCACCTAAGTAAAAGCCTATGCCATAATGTAAGGCCTCTCTCTCCCTGTCCACACAAGCAGTGATAAGCAAGATGAAAGGAGAGATGGCAAAGCCATGATGGAGTTCAAGGACTTCTAAAAGCACAGACTATTTCTTACTAAACCTCAGATCAATATCCGGCACCTCTCATTCCCAAACAACATGCTACCCCAAGGCACACTCCAGGTAATTCTTACAAAGCCACATATGCTACCTTCAAAAGGTTGTGGATTTTATCTGGCCCCAAAGGGAAGACAAAATTTACCTTTTACCATAGTGTAACTTTTTTTCTTTTGGAAAAAATGGAAGATGGTGATTTATGTCATAATTAGCACCTTTCTTAAGGAAATTAACAATGGTACTTCCTGGGGGTTATCCTAGAACCTTAGCCTCTCAGATTAGACCTATAGGTTGCTAAATGAAACATTTTATTTTCAGAGTGAGATTTAAAAAAATGAGTGAGGATACCAAAAGATTAAAGTAGGAAGTTTAGCTATAAATGAAATAGGGTTCCCTCTCCTGCTGTAGAGTAGGTAAGTCCCAAATGAATGAGGAGATGCCTGAGAGTCAGTGACACAAAGAAACATCACATCTACCTTTCCAGGTACAGTACAGACCTGACTACATTTATTATCAGAGTTTTCCATTTCAAAAGGAACTATAAGGTCAGAAATTTTCCGGCTTAGAAAACAGAGAGAAGAATTATTGATTTGATTGCACAGAACTCTATTTACTTATTCATTCATTCCCACACATAAGCATTAAGTGAATGTGGTACATACCTCAGACACCTTGCCATATTCAAGAGATGCAAAGACATTTTAATTCCTCTCTCCAAAAACCAACAGTTTAGTTAAGAAGATATGTACAATAGTAGATATTTAAAGTAAAGTATCATAATTTCACAGAGATATACACACTTTGTCAAAGACTGAAATTTGTACCAGGAGAAAAAGGACTGGACTAGCAGTGATAAAACCTTATTTCTGGTATTGCTTCTCCTAGCAACTATGTGAATTACAGTTCTTCTCCCTGGGACCCTATTTCTTCATCTGCAAAAATGAAAGAAATTTGGCCAGATACTCTCTGTAGTTTCAAGTCTACATTGTCTTATTTCATAAGAATTCCCCCGTTAATTCTCCTATTTATAAATGGTGGCATTTAGTATCTTACTACAACACAATCTATTTATCCTTTAACTGGTCCATCCTATTAAAAGAGGCTATCTATAAGCTTTATGTCACTCCTTTCTTCTACTGATTACCCCATTTGCTTCTCCCTTTAGAAAAGGAAATAAGGTACTGTACAACTATTATGTAGTCATCAATATGCCTGAGAGACAGTAAAGAAATTGTTTTTCAAAAGAAAAATGATAAAATTGCTCTTCATTCCTACAAAATTCTCTATGCCCTGAAGGAGAATCTTGGCTTCCACAATGTATTTTCTTAAAACACTTTGCTGCCATTAAGGAAGGATTACTCCATGTGTAAGTGGTGGTTATCTCTAGACTATTTAGTCTAGATTGGAGAACTGCCACTTCTCTGGTCCCCAGAAGAAAGATAAAGAAAATGAGTCTAGGGTTTCCTCTGAGTTGATTCCACCGTTTGTTTCCAGCCTTCCTCAGCAGGGACACTTATCCTCCCCTACACTAGACAATATATGGTGGAAATTCAGTAGACACTTCTAAATCTCCTTCATACTATTCATGCATCGTTACAGTTTTCTGAGCCCCTAGACCAGTAGTTTTCAACCTGTGGGTCATGACCCACAGGAACTATATTAAAGGATTGTGGCATTAGAAAGACTGAGAACCACTGCCTTAGATCAATGAGGATTAGGGACCCTCTCAGTGGGAAGGTTGTAGGTACCAAGGTAGACTCATCAGAGGCCAAAGGCTAGATTTCATACAGTGGCCCATAGGAAAAGATTTAGCAATTTGTTTGTTGCCTATTAGACAATTCTTTTCTTTAGAATTTTATTCACTGTTGTCAATCACAAAATTTTTGTTTTCCGCTTAGCTAAATCTTGGAATAAAGTTGCTTCTCAGTAGAGAATAAAAGAATCTTTCCAAGGAAGACCAAGGATAACTTATGAAAATGTCTAAGTGTAATAACACATAGTCATCAATCCTATCTCATGTTATAATAAAGATTCTATCTTCAACCTAACCTTCATGTGTGAAAAATATTGATAAATAAGACAGAAAGACTGATTGTAATTGTTCTTTCTGTAACTAAAGAGGAAGAGGATGTTTTGCTATATTTAGCATACAGATGGAGATAATAAAGGTCAGGAAAGGTCAGCATGGTATCTGCTCCACACTCAACCCCACTGAATCACAGCTAAGCAAAGACAGACAACTTTTTAAAAAGGACCTGTGGCAGTGGGAAGACCATAGCACTACTGCTGGGGTCATGACAAACTTAATTCTGAAGTAGAAAACATACACTTCTCACTGCACTGAAGAACACAGTAGACTTCTACAAAATAAGGATTCCAGTAATATCATATCAACATCCAGCAGAGCAGTAAAAGAGAACTCAACATCCAACAATTGCGTTGGTATCCTCAAGAAATTTGCAGAAGTTGACCCACAGTAGCCATGGATAAAGAGCATATGCAGAATATGCCTGACAGAAACTGATGGGCATTATAGCTGTTAAACCCACAGCAAAATGTATCTATGAATTATCCATTTTCCCAAGAAATCCTTGGGGATGAGGATTACATAATGCAGCATGCTGAGGAACTGTATTAGATTGGAGTAGGCAGTGGTATCCTTTGGCTTAGGTAGAGATTCTCTTGTTAAAATTAAAAACAGGTACAACAATCTCTTATACTGCCACACTTCACTTTCAATTAATTCTATTACTCATTTATTGTAGTCTAAGCACCATGGTGATAGATCTGGGATACACTGGGGTAAATAAAACACATGTATTTTTGGACAAATGTCTACTCAAGTTCACAGACATTAAACAAGTAGTTAATATATGATTAACATTATAGTTAATACTTTGGAGGAAAATGGAAAGCTAAGAAAGAGAATAAAGGGGTATTCAGATACACTTTTATTGAATTAGTTAAAGGAGGCTTTTCAGAGGGAGACTTGAAGAAACAAAGGAAGCCATGGTCAAAAGCATAATAGAGCAATAGTACAAGTATGCCAAAGAACTGAAGTCAAGAGAGCAGTTGGGTTTTAGTGACACATTTTATCAAATTGGCTCTAAATGTGGGTAAACATCACATTAACTTCATTGCCTCTCTTAATTTCCTCCTGTGTTACAAAGTGAGAAGAATTCTTATCAAGAAAAATAAAAGGATTCATAAAATGCCAGGAGTTCTTGATAGGCCCATTTGCAATTTCCCATTAAAAATTTGTGCTGAAAACTGAAGACAAGAGAAAAGCACACGTCATAAACCAAAACTTGGCATGGGAAGGGAGGAAAAGTAAAAACACAGTATGTCAAGATGAGACCAAAGATATTATTTTGCTCTTAAATAACATAATTAGAGAAATATTGGTTTAAATGTGTATAAGATAAAGATATAATTGGTAGAATTTAAAACAGAAGTTCTCTTTTTTAATCCCTTCAAAAGACAAAAGCAAACAAAATATGGTTCAAATATCAAGAGAAGAAACATATAAAATGGCAAGGAAGCACAGAAAATAGAATCCATGGAACAAGATGACAGAAGTAAGACCAAACATATCAGTTATGACAATGTATATAAATGTGTTGAACTCCCCAATTAAAAGGCAAAGACTCTTAGATTGGAGTAGAAAACAATATTCAACAATATGCTGTTTACAAGAGATAAACTTAAAACAAGATGACTTGGAAAGGTTATAAATAAGGGATAGGCAAAGATATATCTGTAAAATGCAAACAAAAAGGCAACAGAAGTGGCAATGTTAACATCAGCCAAGGTAGAATTCGATGTAAAATTATTATTTTTGTTGTTGTTGTTACAGTTGTCATTGTTGTTTAAAATGCTGGCCCAGGCCCGGTTTGAACCCTCCAGACTGGGTATATGTGGCCGGTAGCTACAGGTGCTGCCCTCAATGTAAAATTATTAACAATGCAAAGAGAATTATATTGTCTTTATAAAAGAAGCAATCTAAATGAAGCTGCATTCATTATTAAATGCCTATGCCAAGTAATACATAATCAAAACATAAAGGACAAAAACCCACTTAAATAATTAAAAAATTATAATCATAGAATGAGCCCTAACATATTATATAGTCCTAAATGAAGTCAATGAAAATGAATAAAGATCTAAAGAATTTATTTGCTAGATATTAAAATTCACACTTTCCAGACAGAAAATACAGTCAGAGATGTAAAAAAAAAGGAAATAAATTCTGGAAAGCAGAGATTGTTCAAATATACTTTGGAAACTCAATTTAAAAATGGTAAACTTTTAAATAAAATACTCAAACAATACAAAGAGTTTAAAACTCACTCCTAAATAAATACTGAGCCAAAGAAGGAACACGAATTAGTGCTATAGCCAAGAAAATACCAAAAATTATAAACCAGTAATGTTTGTTGAGTACTTACTGTGAGAGGAACTGTGAGAAAGTACATTCCATGAATTAACTAATTTGATCCTCACAGCAAATACATGTTTGAAGAATGAACAGAATGTGCACATATGAAAATAGAAAGAAAAAGAATTTCAAGCAGAGAGAACAGACTGAGCAAGGAGCATGGACTAGAACATGAAAGATGTGTATGGGAAGAGCAAAGAGTTCACGTCAGCTCTAGAACTGTAGATGAATGTGCTTAAGAGATGAAACCACAGTCTGGATTTGATCCTTAGGTGGTAGAGAGTCATTGTAGGTTTGTGAACAAGAAACAATTTCACCATAATTATGTGTGAGGAAAAGTACTGTGGTAACAACTTGTTGAAAAGACAGGTTAAAGAAATAACCAAATGAAGAAAGTCCATTGACGATATTAAAGTCTAAATGAATTCATGGGAATGGGATCAGTAGAGATAAAAGTAGAAAGAAAGGAGATAGATGCAAAGAAATATTGATACAGGAGAACTGATGGATTTGGATATATAAGAACAGAATGTTATAGCTGGAAAAAACAATGAAAATTGTATATTGAAGCTTAAAGCAATTAAATGAATTATTCAGTTGTCCTGGAAGCTGTTAATTAGTGAGTCTAAAACCAAGACCAAGTTCTATAAGTTCCCAATTGGTTCTTTCCTCTTTAATAAATTGGTATAAGGAACGGGACAGAGGAAAGATGAGAAATAGCTAGGGTTTCAGATGAGGTGCAATGGCTCACACCTGTAATCCCAGCACTTTAGGAGGCTGGGAGGGAGGATCACCTGAGGTAAGGAGTTCAAAACTGATGTGAATAGCATGAGCTCTGTTTCTACAAAAAACAAAAAAATTAGCTGTTCATGTTAGCACTTGCCTATAGTCCCAACTACTTGGGAGACTGAGGTAAGAGAATAGCTTAACCCAGAACTTAGAGGCTGCAATAAACTATAGTCATGTCACTGTACTCCTATACTCCAGCCTGGATGGCACAGCAATACCATATTTCAAAAAAAAAAAAGAGAGAGAGAGAGAGGAGAGGAGAGGAGTAGAGAGGAGAGGAGAGGAGAGGAGAGGGGAAGAGAGGAAAGGAAGATGCAGGAAAGAGAAAGGGAGCAATAAAGAATTGATTGAAGTTTTGAACCCTGAGTAGAAAGTAGAGTAGTGACATCAATTGAAGTAGGGAACTCAGGAGCATATTCAGCTGTGGTTCTAGTGGGACCTCTAGTTGAAGAGATCTAGCAGACACATGAAAATGCATGACTGGGGCCTGAGAATCAATAGAATTATGGATTAAAGGTCATATTTACAGTTATTTTTGAAGATTATACAACATAGGGTAAAAAGGAAAGAGGAGAAAAACCAAACAAGGAAAAAGAAGTGAGAGGACATGAGGAAATGGATTACTCTGGGTACATGTTATTTAAGCAACTGAAAGCAAACCAGGACCAGAGAAGGTTACCACTGAAGGAGTGTCAGTGGGACAGAAGCAGCAATCAAATATTAGATGCAGTCTTTCAGGGATACCATAGAAAGATTTTGTGTGCTGGGAGAAAGGTTGAAGTACCTGACATCTGAGTTCTTTCCAATTCAGAGGCTATGATCAATTATTGAGCAAAATGTGGAGTGAATTTGATTGAATCTGACTCTAACATTGTATTTTATTATATTGTACTCTTGACTAATGAATTTTAAACTGTAGCTTTTATAAATAGACACAAGTGTTTAAAACTTACTAGGACTACAAGTCCCTCTGGCATTGTTTTGTACCATGAAAATAGGGACAATGCGTAGAACAACACCCATGCACACGTATTCTCTATTCCCCTTCTATTATGACACAGTTTGCTGCATTATAGTGACTTGCATATATATTTGCATAACCTTCACAGGTGATTTGTGACATTTTTTTCTTTTATGCTATAGCCATGTGGAAATTATGCTATTTGATGAACAAATATGTGATTTTGCATACCATCTCTTTACTGCTTATTAAGGCATATTTTATACTTTCACTACAGGTATACAAGGTACACACAACAAATGTCAATGATTGACAAAATCTACTGGAATAAACTTGGTTTGTAAGAAAGAAGAGTCAAAGGCCAATTTAACACTGTTCACATATCCAGCACCCAAAATAGCAGCACACACAATGATAAGTTGAGGCATCAACAAAAGCAAAATGTAAAAAAGGAAATGAAGTAAATTTCCTCATTCTCCACAGTCTTAGCATATTTTCTTTAACTTTTCCTTCCCCAGACAATTTTTCCATTTCATTCCATCAACCTTTCATTACATTCATGCCTAACGTGCTCCTTTGTCTGAGCTCCCAGTTGAACTTTCTGATAGAGGATCTATTAACATTACATAAAACGGAGTTTGTGAGACCTGAAGGAACCCCAATTCTCACCAAATTGTGAGTACACTTAAGGTCCCATTGTAAGAAGCAAAACTAGTAGTTGAAAGCCCCTTCTTACTTTCACAACACAGAACCTCTTCCATCTTCTCTTTACAGATCTTCTCCTCCCTCTAGAATGTCTGTGGGAAGCCCCAAGGCAGGCTCTGGTCACACAGGTGCTCCCCCAATAGGCAGAACCACTGTAGGTTGAAGCTAAATCCATTCAGTCACCCTTTGCTCAGCTCCTTTCTGACAGCAATCTCCCTTGTCACTCCATTCCAGGCCACTGTCTGCCTATATTGCTAGGATAGCCGCCTGTCACCCCCTCGGAATATTCTGTCATGCCACCAAGCTTCTAGCACTGTACACTAAGTCACTAATATGTCCTTGACTTGCCACTTCTATGTCCCCATTGCTCTCTGCTGCAGCTCAAAGATTTCTTGATCTGTGTTCTGCACCATCGATGCCATTGCATTCCAGGTGTGGCTCTGCTTTCCTCCTGTCCCTCACCTTCAAGGCACCAAACAAAGCCCTACTGCCCACTGGGTCTCCAGGCCTTCCCCCTCATCCACAAATTGAAGTGCATGGGAGATGTAAATGTGCTCTGCTGTCCTAGAGAAGCCCCACAGTTCTTCATTCCAAGGGTATTAATAGTAGCTGCATTCATTGAAATCTAAATAGAAAGTGCTTTCAGAGGTAAAATTGGCACTCTGCCTCATGCTGCATCAGCTTTCCCCCCTAGTCATGGGTTCTGTCAACAACAGATCGAAAATATTTGGAAAAAAATTAAAAAAAATAATAAAATACAATAATAAAAAATACAAATTAAAAAACAAATGTGATATGACAACTATTTCCTTACCATTACATTGTATTAGATATTATCAATAACCTAGAGATGATCTAAAGTATACAGGAGCACGATGAGTGCAGGTTGTCTGTAAATACTAAGCCCATTTTATGTAAGGAGCTTGACTATGTGTGGGCATTTCGGTATCCAAGGAGAGAGATCCTGGAACCCGTGCCCTGTGGATACCAGGGATGACTGCTATTGACTCATCTAGTCTTTGTAAAAATTTCTCTTATATTCAACACTATTACTATTATCTCCATTTTCACACAGAAATAACTTAATGAGGCTACCCAACTACTATGTGGCAGAATCAGGATTTAAACCCAGGGTGTCTGGTTCTGAAATTTATACTCTTAACCACTACACTACCTAGCAAGTGTCTGAGTCACTTTAGGTCTCCTTTAACTCCCAGTCCCTGTTGGTGACTCTGGAATCTCTGGTCAGTCATCAGTTTCTAAGGAATATTTTTCCTAGAAGTTGTTAGTCAAAACTCAACAATTTAGTTCTTCATCTTAGTTCAAATAAATTGACACATATTCCTATATGTTTTAACCTATAGTGAGATCAGAATTCAAGATCTTCCTTAAGAAGTTTCTAGGCACATATAAATCAGGGGCTATGCCTAGACAGTGAGGAAGTGTTGCTTTACCCATGGGTGTTGTCTATCCTAACTGGTTCTCTGGCTCAGGAGAAGCCTCCTCCCCTTTGCTGACTGCTGTGACTTCCCCAAATGGCAGTGAGATCTTCCAGAATTGACTTTGTCTTCTACATTCCCATAGCAGTGTGTGTCATCTAGCTAATGTCCATAAGTTCACCAGATAAATTTAAATAAATTGATGGAATCCTTTGATTATAACAAGAGAGGAAAAATGTTAAATAAATCTAGAGTTAGTTCAAGGCCTATAAAGATGGGTTAAACATTTACTAAATGTATAAATATTTACAATAACACCAATAATAGTGCTTACCCTATTAGCTTTGAGACCTTCTACGCAGGTGTAAAATAAAACATTACAGTCATAAAATAGTTTAACCAACAATGGAAGAAGAATTCAAAAATAGTGGGTATATAAGGAATACATCAAGACTATATTATTTATTATTAATTATGTTTCATATTTATTACAGGAGAAATAAGTTCTGGTGAAAAAAAGTTTGGCTGGTTTTTTTTGGAAATTAAAATATTTACAGTTCAACTATAATTGTGACTCTGTTTCAAACAGAGTGCCAATACATAAAGAAATATTTGGGGATATGCATAGAAATAGTTGTTAACTACAAGCCCTCTAAAGCAAACATTCTCCAAGAATGTCCTTGCTGCTTAAACTTGAAAATCATCAGTAGATCTGTATGGAGACATATGACATATGTGTGCATTTGACTAAGGCCTCAAATCACACAGGAGAGAAGGCAAGCTGAATCTTCTTCTAAAGTTTTAAGAATCCAGTCCTTGACAATAGAACTCTCTACTACAGTTTCTTCCCATTATATCTTTTCAAGGTGATTCCTATTGTTCTCCATTACTTGGTAGATTGGTTTTCTATTGCTGTAGCAACAAATTACCACAAACAGTAGCTTAAACCACACAACTGTATCATCTTACAGTTCTGCGGATTCAAAGTCAGGTGTAGTCTCACCAGGTACTAGTAAGCTGCACTTCTTTCCTAAAGCAGAGGCTCCAGGGGAGGATCCCTTTCTTACTCACTGGGGTGTTGGCAGAATTCAGTTTCTTTTTTCAGGGAAGAGTTTCCCATTTTCTTGCTGCTGCATACTAAGGGTCCTCTATAGGTGCCAAAGGAAACCACTGGCTATGTTTCTTTACCTTGAAAGCCAACAACAGTGAGTCCTTTTCATTTCACGTCTCTCTGATCCACTCTTCTGCCTCCCTCTTCCATTCTAAGGACTCATAAATTACATTGAGCCTACCTAGATAATCTAGGATAATCTAGGATAATCTCCCCATCTCCAAGTCCTTAACCTATATCTCACCTGCAAAGTCCTTTTCTTCATACAAGGTGACATATTCACAGGTTGTGAGGATGAGGGCAGAGATGTCTTTGGGGTCATGATTTTGAACACCACCAAGGATGCCATATACCAATGGCCATTCTCTGCACCTGCAATATCATATAGCACCTTCCTCACATCTCCACATAACCACTCTGCACATTTCTAAATGTTAGATACACGTACTTGTATTCACAGATATTTGCACTTAGAGGCCAGAAGTGTGTGTGGTGCCTTCCCTGGCTTACTGTACAATGCAGCGTTTGTAGGTTTACTTTGCTCCTCAGAAGAGAGAAGACATTTTTATTCATCAATGTGTTCGAGATTGTGATCTTTAAGTGGAACTGTGCAAACAACCACGAAGTCCTAATATCACCCTGAAAATGCAAAAAGTTGATCTTTATTTTCTGACTTCAAATTGCCTATCAGACCCTATAAAAGACAGAGTAAAGACCATAAAAACAAACGTAGGGCATTGTTATCTACGGGTGAGAAACCAGGAGAAAAGAAAATCACAATACAATTTCGTCAGCAAACATTAGTCTGAAATTCATTTATGGACTCATTTTTGAGTGCTTACTTTCTTCTTTTACTGCTTGGTCCTATTCCCTTACATAAACCATTAATTTAGAAGTATAAATAAGGCTTTGGAAGCCATTCGTAAAGCATCAGAGAAAAACGGCGGGAAATAATAAAGAAAACCAAACTAAGTTGGCTTAGATAATTACAACAGGAGAGTCATGAATTAAGCATGGTGGCCTGCAAAGAAAGACTTGTCTTCTAATGCCAGCATCATTTCGGAGTATTTACTGCAGGTTGTGTATTTGTTATCAACCTACACAACTCAATTTCTAATCAGGTTGTCTGTGATCAGGAAATGCTCCAAAAGTGAATAACTGTCTATTCCCGAGTTATGGTAACATTTCCCAAACTGATTTTTGTATAAAACATTACTGCTTAATGCCATAAAAATAGACTTCTCTAAAACTATGGCTATAGGGAAACTTAGGCGTTCCCAAAGCTACTGAACCACAGCACTTTTTACTGTAATAAACAAAAGCATAGACAAAAATCAAGGAAGCAGTAGAAGATAACAACTTATTGTTTGAACAAAGGAGTGATATGATGACAGCCTAGTAAATGTGTGGGAGAGAGAAAGGAAGAGACCAGATCCAAGGAGGGCAGATAGGAGAATGTTACAGTTGATACATTAGGGCTTGATTTAGCATAAAAATTAAGCATATAGTCTTGAGTCTAAAAGACTCATTCATGGTAGGCTATGTCTATCACTAAATATTTACACTTTTGATATGGTTTCTCTCTTTACACTTTTTGATATATCAGTTTTTAGTAGGTTCTGTGCTATCATTTGGAAAATTACACACCTCTAAAAGGGAAAAAAAAATCCTTCTGGGAAGATCTTGACCTAACTCATAGGAAACTCAAACAGTGGTAGTCCCTGTATGCAAACGAATTCTGAGAGTTGGAAGGCCTTCACCAAGAAAGAATACTCCAAACAACTAGCAAAGTTTGCCATGATATAGAGTGTTGAGTGCACAGTGTTGGTTTCCATTCCAAGTAACCTATTGGAATTGGGCTTTGTGAGTTCCCCAGAGAAGTCTAGACACTGAAGGAAATTCAATGTTATGCATGAAGAGCAAGTTAGAAAAATTCTCTTCTTTCCTTCTCCCTCCATATTTTTTTTTCTAGTTTTAGGAAAATAGTGAGACAACATGTTTTCATATTATTATTTTTCTTTTCCTTATGGTATCCTTTTCAAATAGATTATTTTTGCTTTGTGTGTGTGTGTGTGTGTGTATGTGTGTGTGTGTGGGTTTTTTTTTTCTATTTTTGGCCGGGGTTGGGCTTGAAACTGCCACCTCCGGCATATGGGACCGGTGCCCTACTCCTTGAGCCACTTTTATCAAGCATTTGTGGAATAGGCAACTATAATTAATTATCATCTTGAACCAAGTGTAGAATTTGTAATAACATTTAAATTCTGCTGCAGTTTTGATGTCTCTAGCCAAAGCTATGTCTAATTAAGTCTATTATTGAATCCAAGGTTGGAAACAATGGGAGTCAATATTACCCCCACAGATATATTTTGTTTGGCATAAATATTATTTAAAAAACCTGAATGTGAGTATCTTTAGGCAGGACCTAAGGATACCACTTTCCCACTGTCCTCCACATTCCCTATCATCTTTGTTTCGAACTCTGAATTCCTTCAATCACTGAATTTATTTTCTTTGCCTCTGAAGACATATAAACTCTGGATTAAAGTTTCAAGTGACTTTCTTCTTCTTTACATTTAAATTCTTTTAAAATCAATTTAACAAATAATTGTTGGACACAAAATAATTCAAAAAATCATGCTAGACACATTGCAAAATATAATAAATACACAACTTGAGACCTTGCCCACAAAAGGAAACAATAATAATATCTTTCAGAACTCTAATAAACTGTTTTTTAAGATATTACTATTCTGCGGTGTAACAGAATATTACTATTCTGCGGTGTAGTCTGTTTAGAAGAGAGACTTAGGTTTGAAACATTACTTTGACACTTATCACCTGACCCAGTCTTCGTCAGTCACAATTTTATTTAATCTCCACAAATAATGTGGAAATTTTTCATCAAGAAATATTTAATAGGAGGGGAGACAAGATGGCGGACTGAAGCCAGCTTTCAACAAAGGCTCCCGTCCAGAAGGAGAGTTAAGGGACAGGAATTTAGTAAGTATCCTGGTGGACTTGAGCCTCACCAAGAGAGAAGGCTGAAGAACGCACATCAACACCACTGAGGCAAGTTGTGATCACAAGGACGCAAACAAAAGGTACAAAATCCACCACCAAGCGGACGGGAGTCCCCCTCCCCCATGAGACCGGCTCAAGAGCCCCACAATTGAACAAGCGGGCAGAAATTAAAGGCCCTCCCAATACACTCCACGGGAGAAACCTTCTAAAAACTGGAACTACCTCCCCTACTGGGGTGCCGTGGCGTTCTCCTGCCGGACATAGGGCTGAATAAAACTTTGGGAATCCTTTGCCGGCAACCCTGAATCCCCAGCGCTCCCCTCCCGCCCACTGAGGTCTGGAGGCCTGTCCCCCAGGACTTCGGATCCTTGGGTGATTTCTCAAGGGGAGTGGACAGTCCCCGAGTTGCGACTGGTCAGCATTGACTCTGAGGCGCGCAAGTGAGGAGAGGGCACCGGGCTGAGGGGGAGTCACGCCTCGCGGCACTTCCCTGCGGTGCAGTGCAGCAACCCTCCCCGGGCATACGGGGCCCAAGACTGAATCAGACTCTGGCCTCCCCGCTGAGAGCTGAGAGCCCCTACTCTCACTCGGGGTCTGAGGGCCTATCCCCCAGGAGTTCGGCTCCTTGGGTGATTTCTCGAGGGGAGTGCACAGTGCCTGAGCTGCGTCAGGTCAGCGCTGACTCTGGGACACGTGAGCGAGGAGAGGGCACTCTGCTGAGGGGAAATCAAGCCTTGGCGGCACTTCCCTGCGGTGCAGTGCAGGAGCCCTCCCCGGACCGTAGTATTGCGTAAAACTGAATGAAACTCTAGCTTCCCCCCCCACTCCCAATCGGGGTCTGGGGGCCCATCCCCCAAGAGTTCTGATTCTTGGGGGATCTCTTAAGGGGTGTGGACCCAGCACAAACTGCGGCCGCTCAGTGCTGACTCTGGGGCGCGGGACAGAGGAGAAAAGGGTCACCTGAATGCCCACACCAGAGCAGCAGTTCCCTGGAGGTAGATCAACAGCCATTTTTTCTTTAACGGCAGAACGCTCACTTCTGGATATTCTGAGGCCACACCCCCTGTCTCCCTGGGCAACCAGAGGAGGCCACCGGTGACACGGCTCACAAACCCGGGAAGCTTCCAGGGCGGGGCCGACCCAGAGAGGTGTTCAGACGCAATTCTCCAGCAGCAAAGACGTTTGAACTCAAAACAGCCCATCTTCTGTAGGCGACGACAGGAACAGAGACAGAACCTCACAAAGTTGTCTGTTCTGTTCTGTTCTGTTAGCAGCATCCATCAGGGATGGGGCTAAGCCTGAGTGAACACCTCCTTCCCATCACCTGCATCAAACACTCAAAGATGTCAGGCCCCATCTCCTCCTGCTAGATAGCGGCAGTCTGTAGGGGCCTGGCAGACTTCCTTGCGATTCAGGCAGGTGCAAACCCCTGGAGTGTCTATTCACTGCAGGCAACTGGGTTAGCCATCTGCAGAGATACCAGTGACTGGGTCCGACGGAGGGGCAAAGTGGGGAAGGAGACGTCAACCTTCCCAGACTGCTCTGTTTGCGGGGTGGCTCCTCCTGACTCCACGCTGCACTGGGGTGAGCTGTGTCGGAGGAGTCACCAGGCCCCTGTGATCCAGTTCCCAGAGACCTCTTGAACCCTTCCACCTGAGACAAGTGCCGATTGAGACAGTTGATTCGGACCTTTTGAACTGGGCTAATAGACTGAGGACTTTTCAGGCGGTGCCCTGGGTGTGCGATTGTAGGAAGGTTTGATTCTCCTTTTCCAACTGGGGCCAGAGGTGGGCAGGCGGGGTGACTTAATTGCTGATTTTTCCACACAGCTGAGACTTCAAGCCAGAGTAGAAGTTGCAATAGGATCGAACAGAAACCAGCTGAAAACAAGACAGAACCACTTTGCTCCACCACACCAGACAGGGCCCCAGTTTCTCAGGCCACAACACTGTACGGGCCCTCGATAAAACCCCAGGGGAAAAACCAAAGGGAGTAAACCATGGGGCGGAATCAGCGGAAAAACTCTGGTAACATGAATAACCAGAATAGATCAACCCCCCCAAGAAAAGATACGGCAGATGTGATTGAAGATCCCATTCATAAACAACTGGCTGAGATGTCAGAAGTCGAATTCAGAATTTGGTTTGCAGACAAGATTAATAAAATGGAATTAGGAATTCGAGGAGAAATTCAAAAATTGTCTCAAGAATTTAACGAATTTAAAGACAAAACCACCAAAGACTTAGACACACTGAAACAAGAACTTACAGCCCTCAAAGATATGAAAAATACAGTAGAATCCCTCAGTAACAGAATGGAGCAAGCAGAAGAAAGGATTTCTGACATTGAAGATAAAGTCTTCGAACGCTCCCAATCTCCCAAAGAGGAAGGGAAATGGAGAGCAAAAACGGATCACTCACTCAGAGAACTCTCAGATAATTCGAAAAAAAAACAACATAAGGGTTATAGGAATTTCGGAGAACGATGAAGTGGCTGCCAAGGGCACAGAGGCCCTTCTACATGAAATTATGAAAGAAAATTTTCCAGACATGCCTAGAGAATCTGAAATTCAAATAGCAGACAGCTTCAGAACCCCAGCACGATTCAACCCCAATAAGCCATCTCCCAGACATCATAATTAGCTTCACTAAAGTTAACATGAAAGAGAAGATTCTCAAAGCAGCCCGGCGAAAGAAAACTATAACGTACAAAGGTAAGAATATTAGAATAACTGCAGATCTCTCTGCTGAAACTTTTCAAGCCAGAAGAGGCTGGTCATCAACTTTTAATCTCCTAAAGCAAAAAAACTTTCAACCCAGGATCTTGTATCCAGCTAAACTGAGTTTCATCTATGATGGAGAAATTAAATACTTCAATGACATTCATATGTTGAAAAAATTTGCCACAAGTAAACCAGCTCTTCAGGATGTTCTCAGACCTATCCTCCACAATGACCAACCCAATCCTATACCACAAAAGTAAACTCACTCAGAAACTTCAGATCAAACTCCAACTTCCACACTGGCGAAAGGATTAAAAATGTCCACTGGACCTTTGAAAAACTCGATACCCAAAATTCCACCAGACATATCAATACTCTCCATCAATGTGAATGGCTTAAACTGTCCTCTAAAGAGGCATAGGTTAGCTGACTGGATACAAAAACTCAAGCCAGATATTTGTTGCATACAAGAGTCACATCTCAACTTAAAAGACAAATACAGACTCAGGGTGAAAGGATGGTCATCCATATTTCAGGCAAATGGTAATCAGGAAAAAGCAGGTGTTGCAATTTTATTTGCAGATACAGTAGGCTTTAAACCATCAAAAGTAAGGAAGGACAAGAATGGTCACTTCATATTTGTTAAGGGTAATACTCAATATGACAAGATCTCAATTATTAATATCTACACACCCAACCAGAATGCACCTCAATTTATAAGAGAAACTCTAACAGACATGCGTAACTTGATTTCCTCCAGCTCCATAATCGTTGGAGATTTCAACACTCCCTTGGCAGTGTTGGATCGATCCTCCAGAAAGAAGCTGAGCAAAGAAATCTTAGATTTAAACCTAACCATCCAATATTTAGATTTAGCAGACATCTACAGAACATTTCATCCCAACAAAACTGAATACACATACTTCTCATCAGCCCACGGAACTTACTCCAAAATTGATCACATTTTAGGTCACAAGTCTAACCTCAGTAAATTTAAAGGAATAGAAATTATTCCATGCATCTTCTCGGACCATCATGGAATAAAACTTGAATTGAGTAACAACAGGAATCTGCATACCCATACAAAAACATGGAAGTTAAATAACCTTATCCTGAATGATAGCTGGGTCAGAGATGAGATTAAGAAAGAAATCACCAATTTTTTGGAACAAAACGACAATGAAGACACAAACTATCAGAACCTCTGGGACACTGCAAAGGCAGTTCTAAGAGGGAAATTTATAGCACTGCAAGCCTTCCTCAAGAGAACGGAAAGAGAGGAAGTTAACAACTTAATGGGACATCTCACGCAACTGGAAAAGGAAGAACATTCCAACCCCAAACCCAGTAGAAGAAAAGAAATAACCAAAATTAGAGCAGAATTAAATGAAATTGAAAACAAAAGAATAATACAACAGATCAATAAATCAAAAAGCTGGTTTTTTGAAAAGGTCAATAAAATAGATAAACCTCTGGCCAACCTAATCAGGAAAAAAAGAGTAAAATCTCTAATATCATCAATCAGAAACAACAAAGACGAAATAACCACAGACTCATCAGAAATCCAAAAAATCCTTAATGAATATTACAAGAAACTTTATTCTCAGAAATATGAAAATCTGAAGGAAATAGACCGATACTTGGAAGCACACCACCTTCCAAGACTTAACCAGAATCAAGTGGAAATGTTGAACAGACCCATATCAAGTTCAGAAATAGCATCAACTATACAAAACCTCCCTAAAAAGAAAAGCCCGGGACCAGATGGTTTCACGTCAGAATTCTACCAAACCTTTAAAGAGGAATTAGTACCTATATTACTCAACATGTTCCAAAATGTAGAAAAAGAAGGAAGACTACCCAACACATTCTATGAAGCAAACATCACCCTGATCCCCAAACCAGGAAAAGACCCAACAAGAAAAGAAAATTATAGACCAATATCACTAATGAATATAGATGCAAAAATATTCAACAAGATCCTAACAAACAGAATCCAGCAACACATCAAACAAATTATACATCATGACCAAGTTGGTTTTATCTCAGGGTCTCAAGGCTGGTTCAATATACGTAAATCTATAAATGTAATTCAGCACATAAACAAATTAAAAAACAAAGACCATATGATTCTCTCAATTGATGCAGAAAAAGCTTTTGATAATATCCAGCATCCCTTCATGATCAGAACACTCAAGAAAATTGGTCTAGAAGGGACTTTTCTTAAACTGATAGAGGTTATCTACAGCAAACCCACAGCCAATATCATATTGAATGGAGTTAAATTGGAATCATTTCCACTCAGATCAGGAACCAGACAAGGCTGCCCATTGTCTCCATTGCTTTTCAACATTGTAATGGAAGTTTTAGCCACCGCAATTAGGGAAGAAAAGGCGATCAAGGGTATCCATATAGGGTCAGAAGAGATCAAACTCTCGCTCTTCGCAGATGATATGATTGTGTATCTGGAAAACACTAGGGACTCTACTACAAAACTCCTAGAAGTGATCAAGTAATACAGCAGCGTCTCAGGTTACAAAATCAACATTCATAAATCGGTAGCCTTTATATACACCAACAACAGTCAAATTGAAAAAGCAGTTAAGGACTCTATCCCATTCACAGTAGTGCCAAAGAAGATGAAATATTTGGGAATTTACCTAACAAAAGACGTGAAAGATCTCTATAAAGAGAACTATGAAACTCTAAGAAAAGAAATAGCTGAAAATGTTAACAAATGGAAAAACATACCATGCTCATGGCTAGGAAGAATCAACATTATCAAAATGTCCATACTACCCAAAGCAATATATAATTTCAACGCACTCCCTATTAAAGCTCCACTGTCATATTTTAAAGATCTTGAAAAAACATTACTTCGTTTTATATGGAATCAGAAAAAACCTCGAATAGCCAAGACATTACTCAGAAATAAAAACAAAACAGGAGGAATCACACTACCAGACCTCAGACTTTACTACAAATCGATAGTGATCAAAACAGCATGGTATTGGCACAAAAACAGAGAAGTAGATATCTGGAACAGAATAGAGAACCAAGAGATGAATCCAGCTACTTACCGCTATTTGATTTTTGACAAGCCAATTAAAAACATTCAGTGGGGAAAAGATTCCCTATTTAACAAATGGTGCTGGGTGAACTGGCTGGCAACCTGCAGAAGACTGAAATTGGACCCACACCTTTCACCATTAACTAAGATAGACTCTCATTGGATTAAAGATTTAAACTTAAGACATGAAACTATAAAAATACTAGAGGAGAATGCAGGGAAAACCCTTGAAGAAATTGGTCTGGGTGAGTATTTCATGAGGAGAACCCCCCGGGCAATTGAAGCAGCTTCAAAAATACACTACTGGGACTTGATCAAACTAAAAAGCTTCTGCACAGCTAAGAACACAGTAAGCAGAGCAAGCAGACAGCCCTCAGAATGGGAGAAGATATTTGCAGGATATATCTCTGACAAAGGTTTAATAACCAGAATCCACAGAGAACTCAAACGCATCAGCAAGAAAAAAACAAGGGATCCCATCGCAGGCTGGGCAAGGGATTTGAAGAGAAACTTCTCTGAAGAAGACAGGCGCACAGCCTTCAGACATATGAAAAAATGCTCATCATCTTTAATCATCAGAGAAATGCAAATCAAAACTACTTTGAGATATCATCTAACTCCAATGAGACTAGCCTATATCACAAAATCTCAAGACCAGAGATGTTGGCGTGGATGCGGAGAAAAGGGAACACTTCTGCACTGCTGGTGGGAATG
Organism: Nycticebus coucang; assembly: GCF_027406575.1. Lineage (NCBI taxonomy): Eukaryota > Metazoa > Chordata > Mammalia > Primates > Lorisidae > Nycticebus > Nycticebus coucang. Next base: position 52,740,537 of record NC_069786.1, read on the forward strand.
CAAATTAATACATTCCTTTTGGAAAGATATATGGAGAACACTCAGAGATCTAAAAATAGATCTGCCATTCAATCCTGTAATTCCTCTGCTGGGCATATACCCAGAAGACCAAAAATCACAACATAACAAAGATATTTGTACCAGAATGTTTATTGCAGCCCAATTCATAATAGCTAAGTCATGGAAAAAGCCCAAGTGCCTATCGATCCACGAATGGATTAATAAATTGTGGTATATGTATACCATGGAATACTATGCAGCCTTAAAGAAAGATGGAGACTTTACCTCTTTCATGTTTACATGGATGGAGCTGGAACATATTCTTCTTAGTAAAGTATCCCAAGAATGGAAGAAAAAATACCCAATGTACACAGCCCTACTATGAAACTAATTTGGGACTCTCACATGAAAGCTATAACCCAGCTACAACTTAACAATAGGGGGAAGTGGGAAAGGGGGGGGCTCGGTAGAGGGAGGGGAATCGGTGGGATCACACCTGAGGTGCATATTACAGGGGTATTTGCGAAACTTGGTAAATGTAGAATGTAAATGTTTTGGCACAGTAACTGAGATAACGCCAGAAAGGCTATGTTAACCATTGTGATAAAAATGTGTCAAATGGTTTATGAAGTGAGTGTATGATGCCCCATAATCATATCATTGTATACAGTTATGATTTAATAAAAAAAAAAAGAAATATTTAATAAGCAGTAAAGTGTTAAGGAGAAAAAAATGTGAGACTGGAGAAGAAACATGGCCAGCTGAAGGAGCCTGTTGCCATGCCAAAGCATCAGAACTCGACCTCTAAGGCAGCCATTGCAAAGTAACTGAACGAAAGGTCTCTGGAAGACTGTGAAGGGTGGACAACAGTAAGTGATACACATATTAAAGAATGGATAGCATTAGGGAAGTTTTTAAAAGAAAAATGAGAAATAGCTAGAGATTAGAAAAGAACAGTAAAAGGAAGACATTGGGGAAAAACATTATGAAGGAAGTATTCAGCCTTCCTAAACACTCCCAGGTGGTCAAGCAAGAAAATGAATGGAAAAGTATGTCCTCAGTGAGAACAGAGTGTTGATGTGAGAAACTTGAAGTCCAGTCAACAAAAATGTAGGCAATGTTTTAAACTTGCAATATGTAAAAAGAAAGAGCAAAGTTAACGTTAGCAAGGAATGTCAGCATATTAGAAGATTCGCTTATTGGAAGAGACTATGGAGAGGAAGAGAATTCAGAGAAAGAAAGGTTGGAGGTGAGGAGGAAGGGGGATGGCTGGCAAATTTTGAACATCCTGAGCCTGGGTGGAGAGACCAAATTTAGACTGAGAGACATGTTCTTTCTGTTCTAGCAGAAACCAAGAAGGCAATATGGATTCAGATTCAAGTAAATTTTATAGGGAACATAGTCAGAGGCATTCTCAATGGTTCAGAAAAATAATCTACTGTGTGTGTGCCAATACATAATAACGGTCAAAGCTAAGGGAATGAAAAGTGACTTATACCCAATTATAAAGACCATGCATGGGTACTGGCAATAATTGAGCAATTGTGTGATACTTTCTAGGAGCTTTTATAATAGTAAAGAAGGTTAATCATTGTATTCATTCATGCTTGGAGTTTTGATAACTGATTTGGATAAAATTGCTAAAGACCCCCTGATTAGGGACCCGAAAAAGGTTGGATTGAAATAGACCATGAGGGTCTCGTCTGGATAGTGAAATGAGCGGGACACGGGAGGCTGACAGGGTGGCCCTGGAAATCTCAAATGGCCAATTCATAGTGTAGAAGGAGTAACTGAGTGAGAAATCTGGGACTACAGAGAATTGCAATGAAAGAGTCAAGTATTTGGATTTTAAATTCTCTGAAGTAAAGCAATTCTTGTTAAGAATATCATCTTGTCATACTTAGAGAGTGAATTTAAGTTATGAAGTGTAGTAGTAACAGTAAGGTTGTGCAGAACCAGAACACTGGGTTTGGAGGGTGTGATCACTTTTTGGTTTTGGCTTTGGCATTTTTAGTTGTTTTGTTTGTGGATTTTTTTATCTGATAGCTCGTCAGCGTGAAAACCTCCAGCAGGATTGAAACACTTAAGGGTGGGAGGAAAAGCTCCACCAGGTTTCATATTTTCCAGCAAGTTAGAGAGGAGTATCAAAGAGATGAGTAGATGAAAGGAATAAGAAATAGGCCAAGTGTGATATAACCAGACAGCATGAGTCCAGAGGAGTAGAGATTTTAGAAGTGGCTCCGAGGAGCATGTGGACCTCAGGCTGAACTCCTGACTCAAAAGACATTTAAAAAATGAACAACAGATGAGTATCTATTACACATTTGAATCTGAATATGTGGACAAGAAACAAAAAAGAAACATAGGTGTAAATAGCTGTGTTCTTTCTTTATTGTTATACCTTCTGTTAAGGTATAACACTGGAATAATTCTGGATCATGATTAATGATAACAAGAGCAAACATTTCTTGAATGATCAGTATGAGTCAAGTTTGTACGAGGCATAATCAGACAGTCATTTAAGTTTATCCTTTCAGAAATCCTCTGAAATAAATTTCATCACTATATCCAATTTAAAAAAGGAAATATTTATACTCAGAGAGAGAACATAAATTATTGAAGACCACTGTGCTAACAAGTGGTGGAACCAACACTTTTTACCTGAGCAATTTAAGTCCCAGTGTGCACACCAAACTTTTTTTTCTATACTGTTTCCAAGGCCAATAATGGAAAATGTTTATTTGTATTGGAATGAGGGTCCAGAGAACACAGAAGAATATTTTGGAATATATACCAATTTTGTTATATATACCAATAAGTCTCAAATTTCACTAAAACTAGAAAGGTTAATTTCTCCTTCTTGTTGTATGTTTGACTATCAGACACCTAGGGGCTCACTTCCCTGTGAATGAGCTCATGAAGCAGCCACAATGTAGACTATTGCTCACCAGTGTTACAGAAGAGAAGACTCATCTGGATCAACATGCACCTGTAATGAACTGCTCTTATCCAGAAGGGATATGTGCCACTGCTCACAACTCATTGGTCATAAACACTGTCATGACCAACAGTAAAGAAATCAAGAAGTATAAACATGCTCTGTGCCTCAGGCAAGAAGATGGAAGATTAAGATATGGTTCATTTTATATAATGCTTCTTTCAAAAAAAGGGCTCTGTGGATTTGTAGTATGCAATTTGAATAGAAATGATCAAGTAGTTTGCTATTTCAATAGGAATGATACTTGCTCATCTGGGTAGATTCATATCACAACAGCTCTCTGATAGACATATTTTGATGTAAAACCTAAATCTCATTTTACCTCTACAGATTTTTTTCACCTAGATTTCTCCTTGATTTTATCCCAAGTATTTTGAAAATGTTCCAATTTTGACATCAATCCAACTGCTGAGAACTCTAGCATAAAATGAAGAAAGACACATGAAAAGAACATCATTAACTGGATAAGCACATTCATGCCACATTTATAAAGCAATCAAAGAAAACAGACATATGCACCCAAGATCTGTAATCTTATATGTGTAACCATCTATCTAATAAAGGATAAATCTTTCATGAGCCTATGCTGGTCAAATAATTGTGTGTATGTGTGTTTGTATAAACAATAACTAGAATTCAGATGTTATCTAACTTGTTTTCTACGATTGAAACTTGAAAAATATTCCTTATGTGTCCATTGCAATGAACACAGCTATTTACATCTATGTTTCTTTCTTCTTTCTCAATGTCTTTCTCCTTTGGCCCCATTAAAAATATTTCTCTCTACTATATAATAATGCTGCATGATAAAACTATCCCAAATTTGATGTCTTACAACAGTTAGCTTTTACTCAGCTTACTAGCCTTCAAGTCAGAAAGTCAGGTTAAAATCTGCAAGCCCAGGCTAGGCACCTGTGGCACAAGCGGCTAGGGTGCCAGCCACATACACCTGAGCTGGTGGGTTCAAATCTAGCCTGGGCCCGCCAAACAACAATGGCTGCAATCAAAAAAAAATAGCCGGGTGTCGTGGCAGATACCTGTAATCCTAGATACATGGGAGGTGGAGGCAGGAGAATCACTTGAGCCCAGGAGTTGGAGGTTGCTGTGAGCTGTGATGCCATGGCACTCTACTCAGGGTGACAATTTGAGGCTCTGTCTCAAAAAAAAAAATCTGCAAGCCCAGTCTTAGGGGTGTTCATCTGCATATCTCATGGTTATGTGGGTAAACTCACAACAGTGACTAGGCCATGTGTCTCTCATCATTCAGCAATCTAGTCTAAGCATGTTCTCATAGCAAAAGATGAGAATAAAAAAGAAAATAAAAACCTACAAGTGTTTTGTCAATAAATATCACATAAATTGTTGAAGATCACTATGCTAATAAGTGGTAGGACCAACATTTTTTAACTGAGAATTTTAAGTCCTAAATGTGCACACTAACCCTAGGTTTGTTTTATGCTGCTTCCCAGACCAAGAAGAGAAGGGAGTCTGTTTTGGAATGAGGGTCCAGAAGACAGAGAAGAATAATTTGGAACATATATTCATTTGGTTATGAGACAACAAATAAACCAAAATTTCACTAAAATCACCAATGTTTATTTCTCTTTCCTTTTATATGGTGATTATGAGTTGTCTTGGGCTCACTTCCCTATGGATAAGCTCATGAAGCAACCAAAATGTAGAATATTGCTCAACAGTGTTGCAGAGAAGACGCTTCTGGATCAGCATCTACCTGCAATGAATTGCTCTTCCCCAGAGCAATTGGGGAACTCATTGGTCATAGACAGTCACGTGGTCAACAGCAAATGAGTCAGGAAGTGGAAATAAGCTATGTGCCATGCTACTTACCTCAAGTTTGCTATAAATCCACTGGGCAAATCAAGTCACATGGCCTATTACAGAAGCCATGAAGGGTACCATCAAAGGACATAGGGGTAGCCTGGCTGGATAAATTGGGGCCATTCATGTCATCTAAAGCAAATAAAGAAAACACCCTTAGGTGCATAGTTAATGCAATTATATGTAGTATATGATAACCTGATAAGGGATATATGTTATTATCTATGCTGATTAATAGGCTAACAGGCTTTACTTGGCAATAAACTAAAAACTTAGATGCTATCTTTCATATTTTCCTTGATTGAATCTTCGTCCATATTTATCATTTGCTGATGAACTTATTTATATTTACTCTACTTGATTTCTTTATTGTAAGCGTGTGTTCATTTTCAGCTCATTGAATAAATGAAAATGCAAACCTCTTCCTGGTGGGCTGTTGGTTTTGCAGAAGAGAATCTATTCTTGTATCGAGGAGCTGTTTATTTTCATGAGTCAAAAAGCAAAATTTAAACATGCCAGATTGCCCACTGTCCATGATTGGATCATTAACAAGCATAATTCAGCAATTTATCTATTCGTATGGAAACGATTCCTGCTGTTTGTATGCAGAGAATTATTCCTTAGCACCTCATGCTTTGGGTTCTTTCTTCACCTTCCACTCTTCAGAATGAGTGCTCACTATTAAGTGGCCATATCTAAAAGAATTAGTGGTCATAAACTTTACCCTCTTTACCAAATACAATTTTCAAATAAGTTTTTTCAATTTAAAGAATAAAGAATCCAAGTATCTTTTTTCCTATTAAAATATAATTTTATTTAAGATTTATAAAAACCTGTGCTCCCTCAAACTTTTGAAGTAATTGAATAGGTTATATGACTCAAGTAAGTTAATGTTATTGATCTTTTTCTTCAAAGAAGCTCTTTAAAGAAAATGTACCATAGTACATAAAAATTAAAAGACTAGTGCATATAACATTGTATTCTATATATTCATTACTATAGTTTACTGGATTCCAAAAGACATATATATTGGCATGAATATGACTTGTCTGATGATGAATAAATATCCAAGCAAAATGGGCACAGTTTAACAACAAAAAGTGTACAGAACTTCATCTTCTAGAAAGTGCTTTAGGGATACTACAAACTTTTCCATTTCTAGAACCCTTATTAATATTGTCCTTTCCACATCTGCTGTTCATATAAACTACCTCCCTTCAATTCAGTGAACAAAGATGCCAAAATGTTGCTACTCATAAATCTCAAGTAACTTTTTCCTTTGCTTCTAAATAAAAATTCTTTAATACATAAATAAAATACTGAGTTTCAAGTGAACCCATATTCATATTCTTAGCTATAGGTCTTTAGTTTGGGTGAACCTATTTTGTGAAAACACAGTACACTGGTAGTTAAGAGAACCGATGTGTAGGAGAAACGTGGCATAATTTGTAATCTAAGATCAATTAAACCCAGGAAATGAGAATCAGTTCAACTTGAGTTTCACAGACATTGCTGTGAAAACTTGGCAACTTCTCTAAGTCCAAGTTTTCTCATCTGTTTATAATTCCTTATAACTACAGCTATGACATAAATGTCCCAGGGAAGCCTACTTACTGAAAAAAAAAAAAAAGTAGAAAATCATTCTATAAAGGACAGTATTCTCTGACAGAAATCTCCAGTCTCTTTTTATATATAATAAAGGTAGAGTTTTGCATTTTAAAATTCCCTAAAAGGAGGCACACCTATATTTCTAGAATAAACAACCACAGAACTTCCTTAGCTTAGGGGTGGAAAGTATAAAGGTAACGGTGTTTTTGTCCCACTGGCACAGATGCTTTAAGCTTTAAAACAACCTCCTACTTCTTAATCCCTCGCTCTGCATTCTTGCCAAGCTCTCTGGAGATCTGAGTTTTGGACACCCTCCAATACCACATCTCATCCATATGCCTGCCACAGAGGAAGATATTCTGCAGGCTCTTTCCTTTGCTCTATGAATGATTCATGTGTTAAGATCTTAAATGCTCACTGAATGAAGGGCCTAATGGCTTGAAAACCTGATCTGACGTCAAGGAAATGTGCTGTTTTAGGGACATGCTTCTAAGGCTGCTTGTTTACCCTTGCTCCATCCAGAGTCAGAAAGCTCGCTGTTAAGCAAGCAGAGAACATGACGGTATCCCCCTTTCTGGGCTCCTTTTCTCAGATTCACATTTCTAAAGAGCACTTCAGCTCCGGTGTCAAAATGTGGAAATAGACTTTTGCTGACAACAGTATATTTAACTCTACACCAGGAAAAGTAGATGGAAGGTTAATTTTATTATTTTTACCAAGAAAAATAAGCCATATTAAAAAAAAAAAAAACTCACATTCACCACCTCAGTAAGATCACAAATTGGCTAAAATAAGTGGGAACAGTCAGACCAGAGAGTGTAGGCCCAGTCTAATAGGGTACAGACCTTACTTAGCTACAGTTCAATGATTTATAAGGGAGCACACGAAACCCAAATTACCAAAACTTCCAGAAATTCAACAGAAGCCATTAACCTTCATTCTTATGTAAAGCCTCTGAATTTTAAACACTGGCATTTAATTCAGAAAAATGTAAACACTGTATATACCAAATATACCTATAGGCCAGATTGGACTGTATTGTCAAATTGGCAGCTTTTGACCCATAACGTTACTTACTATTTTAAAAGTTAAAGTTTTTGTTAAATACTTTAGAGCAAAAGGGAGCTCACATTCCTTAAAAAGTCAGTAAAACCCTGTCGCAAGACTATAAAATGTCAAGAAAGTGATATTGCTTTATGAAACAGAATGGAAATAGACAGTTAAAATCTTGGCTCAACCATTCCTAGCCGTGGAAACTAGTAGATATTATCTGACTTCTCTGAACTTCAGTTTGTGAAATGGTGACAATAACATTTCCCTCGTGTGGTTGTCTTTGGGAAGACAATGTGAAGTTTAAATGATTTACACAACTGTATAGTTCTTAGCATATAGTATGAACTTAATGATGACTATATTAGTATAATTTTCAGAATTATGTTAATAATATACCTATATGGATTATTGAGGAAACTACTAATATTAGCTTATATTTAGTAAGCCCTTATTATAATAAAGGTAAAGTTCTTGCACTAACACTTTTAATCATTCAAATGATACTATGAAGTAAGTTCCATTGTTAATAGCACTTGACACATAAGGAAAATGCGACCCAGTACATCTAAGTACGCTACTAAAGATCACACAAATAATAATGGGATAGGGGGAGGCCAGGAAGGATTTAAACAATCTCTTACTTCCTATAGCATCTAAACTCTTTACCATTACACCAAATCAAAAAGTATGCTATATTCAAATTAATCTGAGTGTGTTCCAAGCTATAAAGGTCTTGAGATTGATAACGGCATTTTGGCAAAGGGAATGTACTTCCTTTTGACTGCAAAAGACTACCCCAAGAAATTTAGGATAAACATTTCTTTTTTTAAATTAGAAAAAAAATCCAGATTTACTCTGAACACTGCATGACAATCTCCGGAAGGCAGATAAACACCCCTTCTTTTTATGTGTTCATATGACATTAAATCTCTTAACTTAATGTAAATTGAATCATTCGTTATATGAGTAATTTGTAATTAATTAATAAGAATTATTTAATAATACTTATGCATAATTAATTCTATTTAGAAAAACACACAGATCTGCAAAAAGCATTGATTATATGTTTATTAAAGGCAGATAAAAAATGTCTCCTTCACTTAGAAATCCATCTAATTTATCATTCAGAAAACTTTGGGTAGACTAGCCAGCTTCCATTTTTCTTCATTCTTTCTACCAGAACCTCAGTTTTGTTCAGCTTCCCACCCTTCCTATCCTGACTGGAAAGAAGAGTTTAGAAATGGGATCTGGTTCATCCACAGACAGAGCTCTCCTGGTGTCTCCTACTAGCTTAGAGGCAGATGTGTGACCTGACTCAGCCCAGTCTGACTAAAAGGAAAGATTTGCATTCTGTGGTTCTGTGCTTGACATAAAAGGTTTATCTCTCTGGCCCTCCTGGCTGGGAATGAGAAGGTCTGCCTACTTGGTGTGAGGAGCGGCTTCCCTTGCAACAAGAACAGACTCAGGATAAGGCCAGCATTTAAGACAGCAGAGCAGAAGTCAGAAAGAACAGAGATTTTTCATGAAATGATTAAATTACTTAGAGTCTTGGTTGTTAGTTTCATAAGATAGTAAACCACCATATTAACATCAGGGATTTTTGTTACTTGTAGTCAAAACCACTTCAACTGATAAACTGTAGTTATCACATGCTATGTAGTTGGTAAATATTTGTAGTTTAAAATCATGCAATGTTCTTGTCCATTTTCTCCACCTGTAGGAAATCAAAGCACTCAGATCCTATAGGTATGGTTCAGCTACCATTATCTTCCTTGAGATCACATATAGTTATAGTAACTTAGTGCCTTAATAGCCTTTGTAAAGTTATCCTACTAATTTCAACCTTAGCCAGTGAAGGAAATTTTACCACCATTAAAACTGTATGCCAGAATTATAACTGATCTCCTTGTCCTTGGAAGAAAAAAATATGTATTTCTGTTAGTAAGTTTTATAGGGTGAGAAATCACATTTGCAAGTATTCGTCAAACGCAATTAATTCTTTCTTTCTCCCATTCAATTGAGAACAGAAAACAGATAATTTTTTAATCACATACAAAATAAAGGGAGATATCAAACCAGGCATTACATTAGTGACTCTCTTTTAGTTAGTCTCTGGTAGTTACTCTCTGATAGTCAGTCCTAGGACAGCAACAGAATTAACCCCAGCTTACAAAGAATATCTACACCCCAGCCCCATTCCCAGAAATTCATTTTTCATTGGTCTGGATGGAACTTTCACATAAGTTGATTATTGCTTTCAGGTGATTTTAACTGTAGCCCATAGTATGATGCAGTAGTTTAAACTATGTAAAGAGGAACTTCAAAATGAAATTTCTTATTCTTTAGGCAAATCATCAGTAGTGTTTTCTTTGTATATATTTTTCAAAAGCCTCAAATAGTTATTGGCATAATAGGCTCACTGTCAAACAATTAGTTATAGTAGCATCCAAGATATTGAATGGCTATTTAAATATCATTTTTCCCAAATTTGATAGCACAGAAAAAATACAGAGAAGATTTCATGAAGAGTTTTCTTATCTCCAACTACATGAGTCATTGAAAGAAATGTTTTGCTCAGATTCCTGACAAGAGTTTAAGACAACACTTTTGATGTAACACATTACTCAAGATGGTTGAAGTCCAGATTGATGTTGGAGTCAAGTTAGATTGTATTTCTCAAAGTATGGTCTTCAGCCTGTCTTTAGTAGGTGCTTATTAAAATTAAGATTCCTGGTCCCAACTCTCATATACTAATTCAGAACCTCTGGGATGGAGCCCAAGAATGACACTTTAAACAAGACCACAGATGGTTTAAATATACCACTAATGAACTCTTAGCAGAATAAGAAAAAGTTCTATTCAGTCAGATCTCATATTCAAAAAATTCTTAAAATTTTCCTTTTTTTTTTTTCACATTCTCCATTTTGACCCATTGAGACTCTTACACCTGCTTAGTTTTTTTAAAATCCCTACTCTTCCCATAATCTTTGATAGCAGTCTGGCAGGGATTTGGACTTCCTACACTTTGGGATATTCTCCATGTTTAATTGTATTTACTATATTGTGATAGGAATGGACAAATATTTTTGGATTAGTCCCTTAGAAAAGCAGCTATTTCAGAAAAAGACACAAAAATTCAGATCTTAAATGTCTACTTTTTTAAAATGTAATATACACACGGGCTTTCATAAAGAATTAAAAACTTGTCAAGGTCCTTACCAGGAATAAAATATTTTCTACCAAAATGATCACTAACATTACACTCATCAATTTGTAAAGCACTAATTAAAGCATTCCACAATGCCCAACAAGTAGATGTTTGTTTTAGATCGCTAACATGACTTTCCCCAAATCACATAGCCTGTGGGTAGCAGAGGTGGGGACCTGGACTTTATGCGTCTGAAGGGCCCCTCAAAAGTGTTTTCTCTTTCATGGTTTGTCTAGCTGCCAAGAGATACACTCTGTTTCACTCTGAAAGCCTTTCCCTCCCCTCAGTACCATGTAAATGACTTTATGGATTTCTTAAAAGTGTAAGGATTAATCACAACTCCCCCGTCATTCAAACAAGAGGAGATTTATTGCTTTTTATCAAAGGGCACTTGTAACAACAGGGATGTTTCCTAAACAGCAAAGGGCCCATCTCTGAACGCAGAAGATCCCTAGTGGCCCCCTTAAGACTCACACTTTAATGTCACTGTTGCCCCATCACCAAAAACCCATTTTTTACTCCAAGTACCAGGAACTCCACCTGGTATAATTGGGTAGGTGGCTCGTTAGTCCCCACATAGCAGGCACCAGGCAAGAGGCCACCAAAGTCGCCTGAAACCATCTCAGCTTCCCCTCAGTCATCCTTGAATCCGCCTAAGATGCAGACACCTTTTTATAATTGGTACGCCCAGTGCAGGACACCTTTTCAGAATCTGTCCCCTTGGAGAAAGCATCTTCCCTAATTTGCATGATGGCACTGTGTACGCCTGCTGAGGTCCTGACTGTACGTATCCTGTAAGGCCACGGTGGAAGGTCCAGGGGAGAGGCTAGTTATTTGCAGTATTAAATTTTGTTTTGTTTTGTTTTTCCAGGAATAGTTCTACAGTTTTTGCAGAACTGGAAGAAACATCCTGTTCCTTCTTTACTGCCCTTTCCAAGCTTATGATGTAATTTCTCCTTCATTCACTAGATCCCATAAAAAGGTTTATGAAATCAGTCTTCACCTACCTTCAGGCAGCCACACAACTCTGGAATTTGCAGCTACCACTACAAAGTCAGTGTGTGTCCCAAGAGCCTTTGGTGAGAACAAGGAGTATTTAAGAGCAAGAAGCTCTGAGGCTGTGTTTCTTAGACCTCAGGGTTGCATACGACTCAGCTGGGCAGCTTGCAGAAAATGCTGATTCCTGGTCCCACCCCAGATACTCTGATTTGGATCTGAGGAGGGCCAGCTTCATCTTGAGAATTCTATGTAGGGTAGGGCTGAGGGGAGGCCATCTGGTTGGAAGAGGAAGCTGGGAGGTTTGCCATGAGGCTATGTTTGCAAAGCAAGCACACTCTTTCTAACTTAGTGTGTATGTTACAGATCACTATCAATATTAAAGTTTTCTAAACTTTTATTCACACTTCATATAAAAATGATTTAATTGGCCATATTAAAAAGCGATGTTTTTATTTGGGAATGGAGAGAGCTGATGGAGATTGGTGTGGCTACCCCCCTTGGCACCACCACTGAGTAGAACCTGATCATCTGCATGCTGTTTTAACCATCACCATAAAAAAGCTTAGTAGTTTATTTATTCATCCATTCCACAAAATATGTGTTGAGTTACCAGTATGTGCCCGGCATTGTTCTAGGTATGTTCTTGGGACAGAGTGATAAAGCCACTAATACCACCACTAATAATAATAATAATAATAAGCAAAAACTTTTTCCCCATGGATTATATATAGCTTAGTCAGGGGTAGCAAATATAAAAAATAAACACAATATATAAGAAAATTATAAAATATGTTAAAACTTGCTTTACATGATACATGACCTTAGAAAACAACACGTTCGCTAATAAGACATCTCCCAATATAAATATAGATATATTTATATTGTTACCAGGGCATTTTCCCATTAGCCAACTCACTAGAGCTAGAAAAAACCAGATGTGCCTCTCTCTAAACTGAAAATGACAAATGACATGTTTGGGAGGGTATGGAGGTGAAATGTGTATGTGCACAGATAGGTTTAAGTTTAACTACCTGTGGACTACTATAAAATCTTACATATATGTCTACAGATTCCAAATCCTATATTCTTTACACCATATGATGCTGCCTTTCCAAGTAGTTAAGCAAGCCTGTTGGAATCCATGAGGGGACAATTGTGAATTGAACTAGTTCCATGCCTAAATGTTTAGACACTCAACAAACACATATACAAATAAACAGAAGGTTAAAAATAGCTCAATAATTCCTTTCTTCTACATAGAAAGATTTACTATTCATTTAGAAAACTAAGCACAGATGAAATGACTTTATACTAATTCCCTTAATTTAATCATACCAAATGTCAAGACAATGTCATTTAAAATCTCTTAATGATTTTAAAACAAACGGTCCCTATAGTAGGAAAATAGTTGAACATTGCTACCATTAATTTGATTTCTTTGGAATTGAATTATTAAATGAATCCATTCTATCCCATTTATTTTTTAAAATAGTGTTAGGAAACACCTGAGGATCTCTCAGCAAAAATCTAATAGGATCCTACAGTCTGTTCATCAATTCAGCGGAAGTATAATCGAACATGCATTCAGTCTTTAGTAAATTCTATTTGATACACAGAAAAGAGTCTATTATCACTACGTGTGTTTCTCTACAACCTTCCTTTGTGAAGATTCCAGGCGGCCCAATTTATCAACACCAGAAACTAACTTAGCATGGTTGCGTATTCTATATATATTTTTTCCAACGTTAATGTGAGTCATCATAGCATATCTCCTTAACCATATGTGCTAGAGCTAAGGACAGACAGTTATTTTAATATTCCTGGCCTAGAATCCTTCCCACAACAAACACATTTGATGCTCATACATGGTCCCTCTCTTGCCGACACTCACGCCTGTCAAAATGGCATGGTGCCTACTCAACATATGGACTGCTAGCTTTTCTCACTGGGGCACAGTTGCCAAAGAAAGATGGGTTAAGCTGGGCACCCTGTGTAGCAAAGCAGGTGACAGCTCTCCTGTCCTCCATCATGTGGCTGTAAATCCTCTAGCCACATGCCACTCTCTACCCATGTCTTTTACAGAAAAAGGAAAAGGACAGAGATCTTTAACAGTATGCCTTCTACTTTCAGACATTTTCTACTTAGTGCCTTTGCTCTCACTAGCTTTTATTCATGGCAAGGAAATCTATCCTCTGCCAAAAACACACTAAAATTTAAAAATCATTTGGAAGCACACAGTTCTGAGAAAAGTTGATAGCCAGCAGAGGCATAGATGTATGTGCGTGTATGTGGGTGCGCGCGCGCGCGCACACACACACACACACACACACACAAAATATGTGTTGCTTCCACCTGGTTTCCCATTTTCCACCTAGAACAAACCAGAGCTGGGCAGCCACAGCAGCACTAAGTGTTGAAGATAGAACTTAGTGATTGTTTTTAAGTTTTGAACAAATAGAGCTGTTTCATTACGTTAATCCAGTGAATCATTTCCTTTCTAACCAGGCTACATCCTGTTTGGCTAGAAATTTTTATGTTAAAATTTCCAAATCAATTTTTATTTGTCCAAATGAGTTTGCCTTGGCAATAACAGAAAAGGATCAAGTTTTCCCAAACAAAGGCTTTGCCTTCATGCTTTTGTGTCTTCGTCATTCTATAGGAAACCCAAATAAGGTGTTTGGTCTGAGTCTGACTTCTAAGTTCAGAGACTGCAGAGATTCTCACAGTGACTTTACCAACCAACTCCATCTAAACTAAAAGACATCAAATTTAAACTGTGCCCTGGAGTCAGACACCATGGATTAGATAATCAATAATCACCAATGCCTACGATGCCTGTTCTGTGCCAGGCACTTTTAAAGCAAGTTTTTCATTGCATTACGACCACACCTCTGCAGAGTAGGAGTTGGGGGATGGTATAACAATCTCACCTGTAGTCTCCCTGTGGAAGCTAGTTGGCACTGTTCTTTAATAATAAAACTATCTAACACTCATTAAAATTTTACTATGCACTCTTCGAAAACCTTACGCATATCAACTCATTTACAAAGTCAGGAAGGAATCCCTGTTAATATCCATAAATTAAATATGTGGAAAAGGAGGCACTGAGAAGTTAACTGATTTATCCAAGGTCACAACTAACACATGGTGATACTAGAATTCAAACCCAGACAGTCTTACTCTGGAGCTCTTGTTCCTGACCACTGCTCTGTCTATATTAGGTGACCCTTATATACCTTCTCCATCAATTCTTTAGTCTAGTGCCTTGTTAATATCTTAAGGACCAAGAGACCAAGACCAACAATGCTTGCTGTCTTTAAAGCACCTTCATTATGCTACTGTTCTGATTGAAGACTTCTATAGCTCCCCATTTCCAAAAGGATAAAATCAGACTGTCTTCTGGCATTGGAGGCTCCAAAGATATTCTGGCTTCTATCAAATCATCCTACATGACTCTTACGCTTTAGTCATGATGCTCTACTCTTGACCATCTTCATACATTTACTCATGTATTTTGTTTTGGTTTGTTCCTAGTTTGAGATGTCCTTGCTATTTCTCCCTATCCAGGCAAAGCCTAGCCCTTCAAGTCCATCTCACATTTTACATCTACTGGGTATCTCCTCTGTCCACTTCACCCCACAGCAATTTCTCTGACCACTAAGTGTCTGGAGTACTTGCTAATGTACAAGTTATTCAGAATGAAATAGTGTCATTGCCATGCTTGTTCAGAATGTTAAGTATGGACCATGTACTATTTCTGGATCTTATGCGTAATCTCCCCTATTCGCACAAGAACTTTGAAAAGATGGATCATGTCTTATATTTTCATAGTATGTCATGGCATCTACCATATTTGTTGAGTGATCCCTGTCTTCATAGGTCTTCAATTATTTCTTTTTTCTATCATTACATTTTGTAATTTCTGTAAATGACTCTTCTTAAGAGATTGGGTTGCATAAGTCCCCAATTACAAAGCTGGGTGGATGTGATCACTTTACAAAAGGTTTTGCCTTCTAACCAGTACCAACAAGTTCCATCATTCTGAAAGGTCAATATCAATGTAAAGAAAAGAGAATTTCCATTTCAACAATATATCTCTCAAAAATGAATGCTTAACCAAACATCATGTTTTACAGAAGATTGAAGGTTGTTTTAATTTCTTCATGGTTTTAGTTATGTATGCCAGCAAATGGAAGGCCGTTATTAAACATTTCATTTTTTAAGCATCATCGTATCTATTTGCATGAATAAATACATGACAAAAATGGAAACTTCTATTCTCCTAGGAGGACAAGGTTTTACATGTGATGCTCAAGTTTTAATAGTCAGTTGTTGCTTAGAATTAATCTAAAAGTTCATTTAGTAATATATGTGAGGTAATGTTAGTGGTATTCCTGCAATAGCTTTTCTGCGATCTTTCCAAGAGTTTAGAAAATTGACTAGTTGGCTTCTCAAGACTATTTCAACTCTTTGATTCTAGGAATCCAGGAATCTTTGCCTGTCTACTCCTCTGGTTAAAGGCAACCACTTTGGTCTCCATCTCTCTCATGCATTTTGGAAGGTCTCCAAGTGTAAAATGGTACAACATATGTAGCCTGCAAGCAGGGCAGGCATAAGAAACACCATAAGGAGACACTAAAGCAAACTTCAAGCTGTGGAATGCTGGGAAACAATCACAGGCAACGCACCAACTTGGCATAAAACAATCAGAGAATGAGGCAGCTCTTTTCAAGCAAAAGCATCATACTGGCTAAGGCAAAGAAGACTACAAAGATAAAATATTGTACCTAGCAGTTAATGCTGCTATCCAAGAGTAATCTTCAGAGCTACTCAGTGCAGAAAGGACTGTGGTCATAATGTCTTCCCATTTCTATTCATACTCCTGAAAATATGCACCCCAGTGCAGCTTGTCTATAACTACATATTCACACAGGCTAAATGAAACCTGTTCTCTCCTCCCCATTGTTTTCATCCCTAGTTAATTTCTACTCATCCCTAAGAATGCATCCTCAACCCCTCAGCAAGGCCTTCCTTGGCCACCCAAGGAAGAGTTAGCAGTTCCTTCTTCCATACTCTCTCAGTATTTCATGGCATTATATCATCACATTCTATTTATTTACTGATGGGCCTCCTGTCACAGGTACACTACTGTAAGATCTTCAGAGCAGAGATCATGTCATTTTTATCACTCTCATATCCCAAGTGATGATCATTATAGTAACTTGCACTTAGAAGGTACTGCATAAATGTTGGTTGGATGAATTAATGATAGTGCCTATTTTCCATCCTTTATTTATTCATTTAATAAAAATTTATCAAGAGCCTCTTTATGGAAGGCTTGTTGAAGATACATGAGACTCAGCAGCAAGCAGCAGACATTCATCCATCACAGAATCACATTATCTTAGGAAGAGACAGAAAAGAAACCTTAAAATAAGATATTTCTTGATATTCCATCACGATAAACGATAAGGAGAAAAATAAAGCAAAGTAAGGGGATAAGTAACTTTATAGGAAGGTTGTAATCTCAAATAAGGTGGTTTACAGTCACCTCACAGAGAAAAAACTGAAGAGATGAGGGAGGATCATAAAAATACCAGAGAAAAGCAGACTACAAAGAAAGCACAAGTGTGAAGGCCATGGGTCAGGCATTAAATGTCTACCAAATCTTCCCAATATTTTGCCCAGAATGTGAGAAAATAATATAAAATTATTTGATCTAGGAGACTCAATAAAACAAGTCAAACATTGAAGTTATATACAATCACGACTCAAGAAATTTTGAAGTTGATTCTAAATATATAAGGTAATTTTATTCCAAAGCATTCTCTATCAACTCAGTAAAATCTAAATCTTATGTTGCCCTAGTAAAGGCTACAATTTCTGTCAAGGCTAATATTTTTATTCATAAGTGGGAAAATTCCTTTAGGCTCAATCAAAACAAATCAGGAAGCCCCTTGCTTTCTTTTCTAATTGACCTACTTTTTGGACGTTCTTTCACACAGTTGGGCAAATAAGTCGTTTCTAATTCATGGGCTTTTCCTAGTTCCTGATTCATGGGAGACTTTCCCTTCCTCTTTTTCAATCATTCTAACTCTTTGACCTTCATTCTTCCATGCCTTATTTCTGACCCAACTGACAAATATTATGGCCCACCTATTTTTCTACCACCATGGCAAATGTTCTTCAAAGACAACCAGAGGTGCCTGAACCTTACAGCCTGGACTTCATCCACCAGCTTCTGTTCATTACCAAGTAAGTACCCTCTCAGGAGATATAAATTATTTTCAGTATTATTTTAAAGATTGCCAAGTGACCTCAAGAGATTATTCAGCAAGTCACATACATTCTAAAGACAGATAAAAAATGTTAACCAGTTCATTGTATTCAAATTGTAAATAAAACCAGCACATTGTACCCCATAAATGTAGTAATGTACACAGCTACAATTTAATAAAAAAATTAAATTATATTTTTGTTGCAGTAACAATTTCAGTTGTATTCTGTGCTAGAATATGGCAGCTTTTGGAAAAGGTGGTACATGAACTTCAGATGGACAAGATAATTAACTTTGCAAAGAAAATAATGAGCTTTATATTTATATTCGTATTGACTTTCTTAGAGCACGCTGTTTCCTATACTTCATGTCTATGTTACAATGTGATATAAATGGTGCTATTTCATATATTATTCATAATATATGAAATATATTTTTTCATATAATATAATATATTTTTCATATATTATTTCATAATTATATATAATAATATAAAAATATATTTCATAATATATGAAATAGCACTAGTTTGCACAAGTCTATATACACAAGTTTTTATTATTATTACTATATTATTTCTAAATTAATATACTATATATTTATAATATAATTTTAAATATACAGAATAGTTCCATTGCATATAATCTATTAATACTAATAGTTAAAATATGCTCAGAAGATCCATGATCAATGAGGTTAATGATTAATATCAGTTGGGAGACCACTAGTGCTATCCTGTGATATGACTCATTCGACAAGACACAAGTAAAAGTCAAATGTAGGGAAGCATACTGGGTAAGGAAAATGGTTGTTGCATCCACTATTGACACCTAGGAAGTTGAATTTTAACACTGTATGTTGGGGTGTGGTCAAGAAAAAGGACTTTGCTGGTTAGCATATTGGTGAAGGATATTTCTTTTAGAATCTAGAACACTTGAAAGTGTCCAGTTGAGAAAGGAGAAATAATTAGCCAGGATGTGGGCACATTTCCCAAGTATTTTATTAAGCTGACTCTTTCAGGAAGTCTACAATTAGTCTACAAGTTTCCAGTGATCACTGTAAACTGGATTTTGATTTTGGAAAGCAAGATAAAGAAATTACAATGAGAGATTAAGAAATTACAAGAAAAGAGAGAGATTACAATGAGAGATTAAGAAATTACAATTACAAGATTAAGAAATTATCAAAAAAAGTACACAGCTCATAGCACCTATGTGTGCACAGTTCTTAAGGGAGCAACCCAAAAACCCACATTAGCATACCAGTGAGATCTCCATGAAACGCCTTTTACTATACACCAATCACGAAAATCAAGAAGTGAAAGGCCAGGCACGGTGGCTCATGCCTGTAATCCTAGCCTTCTGGGAGTCCAGGTGGGAAGACTGCTTGAGGCCAGGAGTTCAAGAACAGCTGCAGCAAGAGCAAGACCCCTTCTCTACAAAAAATAGAAAAATTTGCTGGGGGGAGGGGGAGTTGTGGCAGATGCCTGTAGTCCCAGCGGCCGGAAGATTGCTTGAGCCCAGAAGTCTGAGGTTGCAATGAACTGGGATGACGCCATCGCACTCTAGCCCAGAAACCTTGTCTAAAAAAGAAAAAAAGAAAAAAAAAAAGGACTGAAGGAAGGAAGGAAAGACGGAAGGAAGGGAGGGAGGGAGGGGAGAGAAAAAAAACAACAGATGGGTTTTCGTTTTGCCTTCTTTTCAGGTCTGTTCAAGAAAATAAATCAGAGCAAAGATTTAAAAAAAATTGATGAAACTGCATAAAAGTTCCAGCTTCTGTATTAAAGGATGGGGAGTAAGGGTAGTTCAGACAAGTTTTAGTTATAGAAGGCAGTCTATCTTGTAGGCATCTGAAATACTTGGGAACAGCATCTGCAAAGGACTTGGAATTCTGTGGAGGACACGTACTGCTTGAATTCTAGCACTGCATAACCATGCTCCAGTCATGGTAGTAATGTTCCAAAAATTATGGTATTTCAAAAGGGGGTGGGGTAATAATGCTCGTGAACTATCAGGAATACAAATATGGCTCAAATCTTAGAAAATAGCAGATGTGAGTTTTGAGAGTTCTGTAGCTTTCTTCAAGTTCCTGCATTTTTTTAAACTCTGCATTGTTACTGAATGAGTCAGTGCACACACTCCTCGTCACACCCCGCCCCCACACTCCCGCGGATGCTTGGGGCGCTGCTGCTGCACACTGACGCCCCAGTGGCGGCTTCCTGCTCGCCTTCGTGTTTTTCCTCTCTCCTTCAGCTGTCATTCCTTCTCAGTTTATCATCATCATCGATAAAGCCTAGAGGTAGCTTGTCTGCCATAAATACTTATCTGATAAGGAAGGGAAAAAGCCTTTTGGAACATGACTAGGTGGCCTGTCTTGTCCTATATTTGCCTGGGGAAATGTGAGAATTTGTAATCCCTATTGCTGGGGATTTCTGGTCATTTTGAGGCACCATTAAAATGATTATCAAAGCTTTAAATTCAGCAATGAAACACATGATTCTCTTAATGACAAGGTCAACTTAATTGAGTGTCTGTCCTAAGTGAAATATTGCTTATAACTTGCATCCCCCAATGTAGCTTAACATGAAATAAGTTGAATTTTTTTTTTTGAAGAAAAGGTAATGTATAAAAGTGAAACTTAATAATATTTCTCCAGATCTGAATTTGCTACCAGAGATTACAAGAAAACATAGCTATTCCACACTCTTTATCAATTAAACATATTTTAATTAGCCCTGCGCTCATTGGCAAATCTAATTTCTATCAGACCCAGTCCCTTCTTTGAAGAAAGAATTGCTTAAAATATGTTAACCTGATTTGTCATTTATTTTCATTATTAGTAAGGTGTTCTGACCTTCCACTTCATGTGCTTATTTTCTGTGTCCTTGCTTAAAAAGAATCCGAGATAATGTAAGTCTTGTGATTATGTTTACTGATAAAGATGTTAATCTTACCAAATCTTCAATCCGACAGAGGTAACGCTAATTTTCAGATTTGTAATATATTTTCACATAGTCCTAAATATTTTTTAAAGTCTAAATTATTGTTTTAAATAGGAGTTTTTAAAACTGACTAATGTAGAATCATATTTTCACCTATACTTTTTCCAAAAATTATAAATACGTGACACAGCAGAAGTCCCCTCTCCTTGACCTCAGGGAAACTGAATGAAGTAACACTTGGCACCAAGCTTTCAACCTGTATAATCATTATGGTAGGCCCTGTGCCAATCCCGTTTATGCACAACCCACAGCATGCAGTATTAAG
Source organism: Nycticebus coucang (assembly GCF_027406575.1). Classification (NCBI taxonomy): domain Eukaryota; kingdom Metazoa; phylum Chordata; class Mammalia; order Primates; family Lorisidae; genus Nycticebus; species Nycticebus coucang. The sequence continues at coordinate 52,761,785 of NC_069786.1, forward strand.
GAACAACAAGGATGGCAAGCGTCCATTCAAGAATTAATTAGCAGGCCGCCTGGACTCATCAGCATGGTAAATAATTATCCTCTGACAAACTTAGTCAGATGTTATAAAAAAATGCTGTTGGAATTGAAGTCAGTGGCCACAATTCATTATTTAAAAGCTACCAGGCACTAGATTTGAAAGAGCCATGGCTATCACACTGTCCTGCCCCCACACCTACCTTCCGACCCAACTGCCTGGAAAAGCTTTTCCATTCCTTCAAATTGAATTCTAGTACCATACTTCTATGCCCAAGTAATGGCTTGATTTGAGATTTCACCTTCCTTTTTCAGCACAATTTGAACCCTGTCTATGGTGTCAAAACACAAAAGAGCTTTTTATCATCTATCCCAATTCTTGTCAAGGGGAGAGATTTCTTACACGTGGGTTTTCTTCTTATTCTAATGCAACTTTGATCAGGGTAAAGTGATTGAGAACTAAATGACTGGTAAGTAGTTAATCTACCAAAGTTAGCAAAAGGCAGGAAAGACCAGGAAATGCTCCCTCCTTCATGCTTTAAAATAGATAAGAAATGCAATTCAAGGCTTACCCACAGAGTAGGCATCTGTCAGTTATGCAAAACTAGAAATGGGACACTTTAAGTAAGTTAGGAAGAAAGGAAAAAGGTAAGTACAGTCATGAAGTAGACTTCCATTTTAGAAAAAGCATTAAAAAATCCAGTTAGGTCAGGTGCTTTCTTAGCTTGGGCTCACACTGGAGCCTCATGAAGCTTAGGCATGGACTAGATGTAGCTGTTGGAAGCATAGTCCTCACAATCATTCTCTCATCTCTTTCTCATCCTCATGTCAAAACATGTGATCATCGGGAGAGGAATGCGGTATACCTTCCCGTGAAAATATGTCCTAGCATTCATCAAAATATGTTGTATAATATAACAAATATTCCCCTCTCTGTTGTGACAATACAGTGAGCATGGAAGATCTGATAGAGAAAGTCACCTGAATTATTTTTATCTCAGAAATGTGTGCCAAATAGTCCTTTTTGTCCTCCCAAGCACAAGCATGAGGGCATCCCATTCATTGATGCGCAGCCCTAAGAAGTTCATGCACATTCGGCATTACTAACTTCAGAGGGAGGCAGATCATGTCAAAGACTCCTTTACTAGCTTCCCTTTAAACCATCCCTTTGTCAAAGATGCTTTAGTATTACTCCCACAGTACTCAGGAGGGCTGTCACTGTTGAACTTTCTCTTTCAAGTACAGAATTCAAGAAATAAGGATGCTCAAAATTGTGGTAATCTCACCAAACTTCATTTAATCCTTAAATTGGGAATCGTACCTGTGTGTCATCCTCTGCTTTTAGCTTATCCAGGGTTCCATGGTACTACACAGGAACCCTAGGAGTTGATATAATTTTAGCATACAGCACCATTAAATCTGACTCAACTTCCACCCTTGGGAACAGGAAAATCAGTCGCTTAGTAGAAGCGGTCTTTAACAAAAGGTCAAACAAAATTGTTCTGGAGACCTTGAGAGGCTTTAAGTAGCTGTTTCAGACAAGGAGCTACTTAGAGAAGGTGAGACCATTGTGAAGGTGTCACTTGCTGCCTCCTCGGAAATTAGGTAACTCCACATCCCACTCCTCGGCCCTCTGCTCTACTTCCCTTTTCAGCTCGCACCCCCATTCATATACAAAGATTGGAAAGAAATTTAAAAATGCAAGAAATTATTGATTTTGTAAAAATTTCAGTTTCAAAATACGAAGTAATGGTTCTGCTTCCGTGGAAATAAAAATACTGTGCTTCACATAAACAGCATTTCATTCTTAAGCATTGCCCCTGAGAGACAAAATTGTTTTGTAATGGTAACTAGTGCCCTGAATGCTTTGCAAAAAAAAAAATGTTGAGATATGGTATCTCCAAAAACCCTGTGAGGGAGATAGATAATTATTCTTTTTCTAAACATAATTTGCTCCTGGTTTACATTTTGAAAGCCAAGAGATAGTGAAACTATTAGATACTTGATCCTCCTGAAACTCTTTTGAGGCAATACAGTCTTAAAAAGAGTTAGCTAATTAAAAAAATAAATAAATAAACTCTCCAATCTTTTCAGGGATAGAGCTTTTGACCCAAAGGAAAAAAAAAAAAAAAAGCCAGCACAGGAAACTTCTTGCTGATGGGACAACGATTAGATGATCAAGAGATGTTATTAAAAAAATAAAAAGAGATGGTATACAAAGAATGCCTTCTTTGGCTAAGAGGTTAAAGGGAAGATATTTCCAGGCTCTTCAACTCCCAAATCTTAAGACTCCATGAATCTCAGTATGGCACAAACCAGACAGTTCTTTTAGAATAAAGAGTTAAATAATGAAATAATGGCATACATCAAAAGAAAATAAGTAACCTTAGATATGAAGCATGACACTTGTATTTTTCATCTTCTCTTCACTTTTCGGCCTAACTGCATTAAGAGAATTTACTATGACTAACATTTCACAAGCTCCGGTTTTGAAGGCCTAATAAATATGATCATATTGGGGTATTATATAGTGACATACAGATGCTGGTTACTTGGAGGGACTTTCCTTAATTATGATAGAAATAACATTCTGACAGCTGTAACTCAACTGAAAAACAGAGAAAATGAATTGTCCCTATGGGTTTGTTTTTTTTTTAAGTGCTTTTAATTTTCACTTTTATATTAAGATTTCTTACTCAAGCATATACTGGGGAATGTTTTTTGGAAATGATAACAAGTGCTTTGAACTCTAATGATTCTTCTAACATTAAAGTCTTTTGTCAACCATTTTAAAGGTATTTTTAATTTTCTCAATGGATATACAGAGTGCAAAAGCACCATCTTGTGGCTGAAAGAAAAAAGTACTTCAGTACAAACCTTTATGAATCACATTTTTTTCACACATACTTTTAATGAAATATTTGTCAAATTTGATTCTAAGCACTTGGTAGCTTTCTCTGAAACAGATGGCTAACTGACTTAATACAATTTAAGATTGAATATATTTTTAATACATTTGTATACAGATCGGATTCCAAATTAAAAACCCCAATATGCAATAATTATGTAAGATTGAAATTTCTTAATCAGATTTGAAATAAAACAGATTCTAGTTTTGACAAATATAAATTTTAGTATTTGAGTTTTCTTAGTGAAACATGGCCTATTGATCATTTTAAATTAGAAATGTGGTCAGCTATTTGTCCAGTAGCAAGTAAAAATTTATCTCATAGAATTAATTGGAATAACATTAAGTTTTCTAGAAATTACTATTTGTATATGCCAATTTCATTCACATAAGAAAACAGAGAATGAGGTAAGAATTAGTCAAGTATCAGCAGATATGCCAACAGAATTTGAAAATAAAAAGGAATATGTTATATATAATCATAGGTTTTTTTTCTCTTTTTGATAATATCGAATATCATCTGTCTTCTTATACATTGCAACCTTATTACTATTTTATCATTGATCTCACTTTAGATATGGGATAGCCGAAGTACGAAAAGGTCAATTAACTAACCCAAGTTCACAGAACGAGGAAAAAGCAGAGCAGAATTCGAACAAAAGCCTGGCAACCTCTCTATATTTTTTAGTGGTTTCCAAGTCCCTATCTACAGGCATAACTGGCTGGGCAGCACCAGGATTACTAGGACTGCATTTTAAATGCCAGGAGATTCTGATTTAGTAGATTGGTTCTAACGTTAAGTAATCTGTATGTTTTAAAAACTGCTGGTGATTCTAGTGAAGGAAACCAAACTATTTAACCTAAAGATAATGGGCACGATAATTAAACAAGATAAAATTGAACATCAGTGAATTCTCTTTATTTTAGCTTTCAGTCTTAGACTATCACAATTCACAACCCTACTTCTTCAAAATATACTACAAGACACATCTACTCCAAAAACATTTTCTTATAAATCAAAATCCACTTTTCAATTTTGAAAATTCACTACATTCACCTCCACTACATAGACATACTCAAAAGTAACATCAACTGTGACCATCTTAGATATTTTATTTTGTTTAAATAATAATAAAATAAGAGTACTCTTTATTCTTAATTCCATACAAGCAATCTAATTTTCATAGAATGTTTTTATTGATTTGTTTAATCTCTCGTATCCATAACCAACCTATGCAACTGAGAAGTGAGTGTGGTTTCACCACGACTGGAAGTTGTTCTTTTCTTTAGGTTAATGACTAAGAGGAAAGTGGGGGGAAAAAGAAGACATATGGTGGATGCCAGTCATTCATTAATGACCATCTTACTGTAAGTGACTATTTTGTTGAATCAGATCATGTTTTCAAATACGAGAAAGGAATTCACTTCATGTTTTGTGCTGGTCATCACAATAATACACTTTAGACTTAATCTGCAATGTTAACATTCATCAGCACATCCTTATATATAGAAACCAATAAAAAGATAAATTAAGCCTAATTTATAGTGTTTGCCATCTTTTTTACAGTATATATAGGTAGGTGTTATTTCAGCTCTATAGACATCATTGATATCTCAAAAGTATTGGAATAGTAAAATGTAGTCAAGTAATTAGGAAGTATTGAGTTTTGAATCTTTTACCTTTTAACATAGTTTATGTAATCAAAAGATTATACAACTTAATTTTTAATAATGATAGTGTTTAATAATCTAATTCACAAATTTCTTAAAATTGAACTATTGACTCAAGTAAGCCAGTAGGAGTAGGTTCCAGCACAACTCTGATTATTCACATTTTGTATATAAAGAAAAATTATGAACAACTATATGTTAATAAATTTGATAACCTAGTTAGTGGACTAACTCACTCTTTGCAGTACACAATCTGATGTAACACACACAAAAAGGACTACACCATTAAAATAGGTTTATATTTTAAAAAGAAATTAAATCAGTAATTAACAGTCTTCCAAACAAAAATATCAGGCTCAGATGAATTAACTGATGAAGTTTACCAAATATTTAAAGATGTAAGTACACCCATTCTTTACAATCTCCTCCAGGAGATAGAAGCAGGGGGTATATGTCTTAAACACATTCAATAAAGCTAACATTACCTTAGACCAAATCCAGATAAAGACATTACAAGAAAACTGCAAACTGTTGTCTCTCACGGACATAGATGCAAGATAAAAAGGAATCAGATACACAGATCAAGAAGGAAGTAACAATACTGTCTTTGACAGGATCATCTATATACAAAATCCAAAGTAATGAACAAAAAATAATCTAGAACCCCAAAGCAGTTAAAGCAAACCTGCTGAATACAAGGTTAGTATGCAACAGTTAATCATTGTCTTCTATGCCAGCAATGAAAAAGTAAAATTTGAAACTAAAAACACATTACCATTTATATTAGCACTCAAAAAATACAGTCGTATAAATCTAAGAAAAATATGAATAAAACTTATATGAGGAAAACTATAAAACTCACAAGAAATCAAAGAAGAATTAAATCATGTGAAGATCATGTGAAGATATGCCATGATCATGGATAGAAAGACTCAATATTATCTAGTGGTCAGTTCTTCCCAACTTTATCTATAGATTCAACATAATCCTATTCAAAATCCCAGCAAATTATTTGAGGAATGGCAATGAACTCATCCTAAAATTTATACGGAGAGGCCCCAGGATAGTTAACCTAACACTGAAGGAGAATAATAAGCTTGAAAGACTGACAGCCACTCACTTCCAGACTTACTATAAAGTCACAACAAGCAAGACAGTGTGGTATTGGTAAACTGATCATAGAATGGAATGGAGTGCCCAGAAATACACCTATGTGAATATAATCAAATGATCTTTGACTAAGGAGCAAAAACAATGCAATGGAACTAAGATAGTCTTTTCAATAAATAGTGCAAGAAGAAATAGACATTCAAATGTAAGAAAAAATAAATAAATGAATCTAAACATGGACTTTATACCCTTTATGAAAATTCACACAAAATGGATCATAGACCTAAATGTAAATTGCAAAACTATAAACCTTCTAGAAGATAATATAGGAGAAAATCTAGATGATCTTGGGTGTGGCAATGATTTTTGAGATACAACACCAAGATGCAATTCGTGAAATAAACAATTTACAAATTATACTTCATAAAAAATAAATATGTTTGCTTTGTGAAGGACAGTGTCAAGAGAATGAGAAGATAAGGAGAAGATATTTCCCAAAGGCACATATGATAAGGGGATGTTATTCAAATTATACGAACTCTGAAAAGTCAACAGAGAGAAAAGAAGCAACGTGTTTAACATCTGGATGAGAAGACTTGGATAGACACTTTACCAAGGAAGACATGTACATGGCAAATAAACACGTGAAATTATTTTCAACATCACATGTTGCTTTAGGTCATTTTGTGTTGCTGTAATAATAACTGAGTCTGGGTAACGTATAAAGAACTTAAATTTATTCTTTATAAAGAATTTCACAAGTTCTGGAAACTCACAAGATTAAAGTACTGGCATTCAGTGTCTGGTAAAGACCTTTTTGCTGTACCTTGCTTGTCAGAAGGCAGAAGAGCAACCCAGCCTTCTAAATCCTTCTAAATCCTCTTTTATGAAGGCCTTAATCCTATTAAAGAAGAAGCCTTCATGACCTACTCACCTTTTAAAGGCTCCATTTCTCAATACTATCACATTGGCAATACCTGAATTTTGGAAGGATATATTCAAACCATAGGACATGTTACTAGGGAATTACAAGTTAAAATGAGATGCTGCTACAAATCTAGTAGAATGGCCAAAATCCAAAATGCTGACACTACCAAGTATTGGCAAGGATGTGAAGCCATCATTGCTGGTGGGAATGCAGAATGGTATAGGTATTTGGGAAGACAATTTGGAAGTTTTTGTCAACACTAAACATATTCTTACTGTGTAATTCAACAGTCACACTTTCCATTATTTGTCCACATGAACTGAAATTTACTTCCACACAAAAATCTACACATAGAAGTTTACAGCAGCTCGATTCAAAATTCTAAAACTTCAAAGCATCCAAGAATTCTTTGAATGGGTGAATGGACAAATAAACTGTGCTACATCCAGAGAGCATATTACCATTCAAAGAAATTATCCCTTAAGCCATGAAAAGATGTGGAGGAACCTTAAGTGCATATTATTAATATGAAATGAAAGAAACCAATTTCCAAAGGTGGTATACTAAACGATTCCAACTTTATGACTTTCTGGAAAGAGCAAGACTATGGAGACAGTTAAAGACTGTTGGTTGGCAGGGATTTGGTTGAAAGGAGGATCAATAGGTAGAGTTAAGAGGATTTTTAGGTCTATTAAACTATTCTGTATGATACTACAATGGTGGCTACATGTGGTTATACAGTTGTTCAAATCCATACTTTACCACACTAAGAGTGAACACTAATGTAAACTGTGGACTTCAGGTGATAATGATGTCACTGCAGGTTCATCAATTGTAAAAACATGTACAACTGTGATGTGCAAGATGATGATGGTTGAGGAGGGGGTTACAGGGCAACTCCTTGTACTTTTCATTTTGCGGTGAACCTAAAATTTCTCTAAAAAATAAAGTTTATTACTATTTAAGAGGATACATATAGAAAAGAAAGACTTAACTTTATCCACAACTGATTATCCTTAGGTAGATTTCACGTGACAAATTCAAGATAAACATGTTCTTTCTTGTTATTTACTTCTTGTCAGAAAAATTAGATTTTCTCTTGTATCCTCTAAAAGTTCACTAATCTTTAAGTATTACTTAAAAGACAAGATTAGGAAGATATAATAGATATAGTCCATGTTGTTTCTTTGCAACCAGGCACATACATTTTTTAACTCATCATCACTTTCTATTATTATATTTTTAGAGCAATTTGTCAAGTGTATGCAAAGCTATTGATGGAAGGATGCAGTGGGAACGAACACTGTTATAATACCTATATTCAAAATGCTAATGGCATTGTTTGGTTAGATAATCTTAACCTTTCTTCACTTCACTTCTCCCCATCTGTAAAATGAGCCTAACAATACCTTTGAAAGGTATGACTAGTAGCCATAATGTACCTAAAATGTTTGGTAGTTAACAATAAAAATGTTATCTAAGAAGGCTTCCATTTTTGATACAAAATCATGGGACAGTCTCCTTCATTTTCCCTGCTTTTGGAACTACAATTTTTGAAACAACCTAAAGAGGGAAATGTGTATCAAATGCTTACAGATAGTTAAGAACATTTAAATAACTTTTCCTAGTAACTCTATTCAAGGTAAATAGCTTTTAATTGACAGGAAACCCTCTTTTGTTGTAGGCCAAATCTCACACACTTACACTTTAAAGACAAGTAAATGTTTGGAGACTGTAGCTAAGATTTTTCAACTCTAGCATTATTGGTGTTTGGAATTTGATCCTTCTTTATCGCGGGGAACTGTCCTGTGCATTGTACAATGGTTATCAGCACCTCTGGCCTCTACACACTGGATTCCGTTAGCAAATTCCCCACTCGCACAGTTATGATAACCAAAAAATATTTTTCAGCCATTCCCAAATGGGGAGAGAAAAAAGGGACAAAATCACTCCCCACTATAAAGTAATAATGATCTTTAAAAGTAACTGGTGAAATCATCTCAACCTTGTCGTTTCATAATTAATTGCCCGCAATATTTTTGACTCTTCTTGATAGCCTATAGTTATTAGACTTTATTGATCTATTTTATTAATTTGTATTTGTACAAATGTATGAGATATATATGCAATTTTGTTATCGATGCAGATCGCAAAGTAGTCATGTTAGGGCTCTTAGGATGCCTGTCACCTGAATAATACATACTGTACCATTAACTAATTTCTCACCATCTTCCCTCTACGAGCATCTCCTCACGCTTTCATGTCTCCATCTATCATTCCACTCTCTGCATCAACATGTGCACATTTTTTAGCTCCCACTTATGAGTGAGAACATAAGATATTTTTCTTTTTGTGCCTGGCTTTTTTCACATAAGATCATGTCCTCCAACTCCATCCATGTTGCTGCAAAAGACATGATTTTGGATTTTTTTATGCTGAATAGTATTCCATTAGATATACATACCATATTTCCTTTACCTCCTCATTCATTCAACACTTAGGCTGATTCCGTATCTTTGCTATTGTAATTAGTGCTATTATAAAAATAGGAATGTAGGTATCTTTTTTACATATTCATTCATTTTTCTTTGGGTAGTTACCCAGTAGTGGGATTACTGGATCATATGATAGTTCTATTGTCAGTTCTTTAAGACATCTTTATACTGTGTTTCATAGAAGCTGTACTAATTTACATCCCCACCAATGGTATGTGAGTTTCCTTTTTCCCACATCCTCACCAACATCGTTATTTTTTGTTGTTTTATTAATAGTCATCCTGACTAAGGTTGAACAGAAACTTCCCTGAAGATGAAAGGAGAATGGCAAAAAAACACATGAAAAAATACCCATCATCTTTAATCATCAGAGAAATGCGATTGAAAACCACTTTGAGATATTACCTAACTCAAAAGATTAGCTCACATCACAAAATCCCAAAACTTCAGATATTGGTGTGGCTGTGGAGAGAAGGGAACACTTCTACTAGTGCTAGTGGGAATGCAAACTAATATAGCATTTTTGGAAAGAATTATGGAAAATTCTCAAGGAACTAAAAGTTGATCTACCATTTTATCCTGTAATTCTATTAGTAGGTATCTACCCAGATAAACAAAAGTCATTTTACAAAAAAAGATATTTGCACCAGAATGTTTACTGTACCCTATTTCATAATTGCCAAGTTGTGGAAGCAGCACTAATACCCATCAAACCATGAATGGATCAATAAATTGTGGTATCTGTATACCATGGAATACTATGCAGCCATAAAAAGATGGAGACTTTACATCTTTTATATTTACCTGGAAGGAGCTAGAATATATTCTTCATAGTAAAGTATTTCAAGAACGGGGAAAAAAGTGTCCAATGTAATCAGGACTATTATGAAACCAATATATAATCACTTACACATTCATATGAATGATAAAACACAAATATAGTCAGAAAGAAGGAGGAGAGAGGAGGGGGAGGGGAGGGGTGACGGGAGGGCTAGTGGAGGGAGGGTATTTGGTGGGATCTTACCTAATGTGCACAATGCAAGGGTACATTTCAAAGAAAACTAAGATTATAAATATCTTACCACAAAAAAATAAGGTGATGGCTATATTAATCAGTTTGATTTAAGCATTCCACATTATGTATCAAATCATCACATTGTACTCCATAAATGTATATAGTTATGATTTAATAACAATTAAATTTAAAAAAGGTGCTATCTCAGAGTGGTTTTGATTTACATTATCTCTGATGATTGGTGATGTTGAATATTTCTTCATGCACTTGTCAGCAATTCATACATCTTCTTTTGAGAAATGTCTATTTGTGTCTTCTGTCCACACTTAATGGGATGTTTGGGTATTTGGAGTGTTGTTGAGTTATTTGAATTTCTTGTATATTCTGCATATTAGTATCTTCTAACAGGTTCTTTTAAACCAGAACTGACTTTGTGGTCTTTCTCGAAACTTCTAGTTTTTAGTTATCAGAAAGTGAAAGTGATAAAAAGCTAGGTTTAAGTCCTTTTGAACCATTATATTCACATCTAGTTTTTCCTCCTTCTCCTTTTGGTGATTTGTTTCAGTGGCAATGATACTGTGTAAAATAAAAAGTTCCATGAAGGTCACTGTCTATTCTCACCTCCTGTGCCAAGAGTGACAAGCTTGGTCTGAATAAAAATTTGTTTTGATTAAACTTGTAACAAGCTGTTCACCAGAATTTCTAACGAATAAGTCCTTCTGTTCACTTGTTAGAGTCGTGATCAACAAGCAGCCAAAATAAAATGCTTTTAGTCCATTAGATTCTTTAGACAGTGGAAAAAAGACTTTGTCATTGATGTGGCAGGGGGTCGACCGAGGGCTTAGGATAAGCTTATGACAAAAAAATCAAAACTATTCTCCTCTGGAAGCCAATTTCTAATATTGGTGTGTGGTTATATATTTTAATGTTCATGTCAAAGATAAATTTATATTCCATTACTCAAGGCTTTGTCATAACAAAGTGACCATGCCCTCCCCAAAATGACTATGAGTAAAAAGGAAGAAAAAAGTTTAGTACTTAAATTTAAGTATGAATTTTCTGAAGAAAGAAGATAAGATGGGAGGAGAGAAAGCAGAATGCGCCAAGGTATTTTTCCTCTAATCTCCAATTCATGGTGAACGTTATATCCACCAGTGGCATCCTGGGCTCCTTGGTTCCATCCTCCTGCATCCTTGCTCCCAGATTCGAGTCTGGTAACCACACTCCCTCCTGCTGTCTCTCAGGCCACAGAGCAGGGGTAGCCTCTCAATGTTGCTAATCTCTGGGCTGCCTTTTTAGTTTCTTAGCTTTTATTATCATCTACATAACTAATTCTCTGAATTAAATGCCATGTGTTAAAAAAAATTGTGTAATTTCATTTATCTGATTGCACCCCAACTGTTAAAAATAACTGCTGTGTCTTCCAACTATAAATTCTATAAGAGCAGAAGTGCCTGCTGTTTCCCAGCTGCTTAGTGGACATGTGATAAACATTTTTCTTGGGTGAATAAAAAGAGCATTATAATTTACTGACAAAATGGAGGGAACTTCCTTGTCAAAAAAAAACCCTTTATTCATATTTAAATCTTCTATTTTCACCATTTTTTAAAAACATTGCCTTTCCCTTCCATAACTATTTTTTCAAACTTCCTACTGTAAAATAAATCACAAACATAAAAACTCAAACAAGTGAATTATTCTAAGGCAAATTCCTTGTAACCACCACCAAGGATAAGAAATCAATTTTTTTCAGCCACCTCAAAGACCTTCTATGCATTTCCATTCCAATCATAGTCTCCTGCCAGCCCCAAAGTAACAAGTATCCTGATTTTTATAGTACTCAGTTGTATTTTTAATGGTTTTATTTATGAAAGTCTGTATCTATAGAAATGATAATTTTACCTTGCTCATTTAAAAAATATTATCTTTCAGTCTCGTCTGATCTATAGGTCTCCTCTATCCTTTTGTTTTTTTTCCTTATAACATAGCTGTTGAATAATCTGGGCCATTGGCCTCTAGAGATTCCCACAGTTTAGATTTTGCTGATATTATACTCATGATATATTTTAATACATTGTTTTGCAATCTCAATTTCCTTCAAATTAACCACTGGGTCCAGAAACGTTTTCAGACTCAGCTCTTAAGGGTGGTGTGTTCTTTAATCAGGGGGTGCACCATGTCTGGTCTTTAATGTCAGCAGTTGTTACTGCTCAATGCCCATATCTATTGCTTCTCTCCAGTTGCAACAAGTAGATATATTTTTGAGATTTCATCATTCAGTTTTCATTGATTAGCCGTAAAAATTTTATATGGGTGTTTTCCCCTTCACCTACTATTTTGTTACCTACTGATACAACTCCTATAGGAAAGACAATAAAGATTTGGGTCTTCTTTTTTTTAACCTATGAAGTTTTTAAAATTTGAAAATAGTTTTGCAGGAAGTAAATTTTTTATATATAACATCACTATGAACTCATGAATTTAATATATCTTGTGAATTTCAGTCTGTTGCAAATTTTTCTTCAAAAAAAAACCCTGAACTTCAAAGTGCTCCTTCTTTGCCCAGTGGAAGCAAAACTACTGAGTCATTTCAGTAGTTTCTTCACTGCATGTCAAGAGGCCCCAGGTTCATACACATTTCTTTCCCCATCCCTCCAATCAGTTGATATAACTGTAGGATCCCATAGCCAATACATTCTGCACTCTGTACTCTCATCCTTTTTTAGACTCATGTAATATGAGTTCTACAAATAACCATATATTTAATTTTTCTACCACTTCTTATGTTGACATATCTCTAATAGTATTGGTTATCTAAAGCTTGCCCTCTAGTGGATTCCATAGGAAGGACTCATGGGTATAATATTCTCTGAGTTCTTGCATATTGATATGAGGTTGTACCTTCTATAACTGACCGTTTAATCACTAATTAGCCTACATATTTTTTTCTTGAGTATTTTTATTTTATTTATGGATTTTTATTTACAATCTTAAATATTTTAAATATATTATTCCATGTTCTTCAGGAATAAAAGAATGTTCTCAAAAATATCTGATAATCTGATAACAATACAACAAAAGTCATCAGATTGAGTGTGTAGTTCTATGCAGTAAAAACAACATCATAATTGGTATATAAACTTTATATTTTCTCCCAAAGTTTTCTAGGGCCCCTTTACAGTTAATAACTTCTGAACACCACCACTCCCCGGCAATCCTTTTTTTTTTGGGGGGGGGATGTTATACACATTGAATCATAAAATATGTATCATTTTGTGCCTTGCTTATTTTACTTAACATAATCCTTTTAGATTTATTTATGTATTTATGGTGTTGCACATATCAACAATATGTTTGTTTCACTAAGAGTAGTCCCTTGTATGGACATACTACAATTTTATTAATCTATTCACCAAATTATGCTCATTGGTCTATTTCCAAGTTTGGGGTTATGATGGATGAAACTGCTATGATTACATATATACCTTTGCAGATATATATATATATATATATATATTTTTCCTTAGTTCTTAATTTTACTTTTCTAGGCACATGGTTTCTGGGTTATACAAAAAATGTATGTTAACTTTATTAAAAAACTGTCAAACTGTTTTCTAAAATGACCATATTGATTTTTTTTTTTTTTTTGCAGTTTTTGGCCAAGGCTGGGTTTGAACCTACCACCTCCGGCATATTTTATTTTATTTATGGATTTCGAGCCACTCCTTTGAGCCACAGGCACCGCCCCCACATTGTTTTTCATTAGCTCTGAATTCTCATCAGTTCCCTGTCTTGCCAATACTTGTTATTTTCCTTTTAATTTTAACCAAGTTAATAGGTACATAGCTGTATGTTACTGTGGTTTTAATTTGCATTTTCTTGCTGAGTAATAATCTTCAGCCCTGTTCCATGTCCTTATATGTCAGTTGTATATTTTCTTTGATAAACTATCAAGTGTTTGCTTTTTTATAAGCTGTATGTTTTATTATTGAATTGTAAGACTCTATTATGTAGTATGGATACAAGTCATTCAAAACATGTGTTTTGCAAATATTTTTTCTTAGTGTATAACATGAATTTTCATTTCTTAAATAGTATCTTTCAAAGAACAAATGTTTTAATTTCGAACAGCTCTATTTATCAATTTTTTTCTTTTTTTTTTTTTTTTGTTTGCAATTTCTTGGCCAGGGCTGGGTTTGAACCCGCCACCTCTGGCATATGGGGCTGGCCCCCTATTCCTTTGAGCCAGAGGCATTGCCCAATTTTTTCTTTTCTTTTCTTTTCTTTTTTTTTTTTTTTTTTTTTTGGTGAGGAGATTCCTGGTTTTGTGTGTATCTGTCTTATCTAGGAAATTTCTCATGAATTTAAGATAAAAAAAATTTCTTATTTACTAATGGATGTTTTGGGGGCTTTTGTGTGTATTTTTGAGTTTTAGATCTTACACAAGGGCTTATAATCTATATTAAGTTCAGTTTTTAACATGGTGTGATATAGGTATTGAATTTTACTATTTGGCATTTAGATTTCAATTCTATATGTTAAAAAGGTTATTCATTCTCAATTAAATTGCTTTGGCACCTCTATCAAAAATTGGCCACATACATGTGGATCTGTTTCTGGAATCACTTCTGTTCCATCACTCGATATGTCTAGCCATAAATAAATGCTTTACTGTTTTGTTAAGGAAATCTTTATTGTAAGTTTTGAAATCATATGAGACTTCTAAATTATTGACTATTTCAAGTGATTGAAGGTAATTTAGGTTCTTTATTTTTCACACATATTTTGAAATCAGCTTGTCAATTTTTATTTTTTAAAAAGAAGTTCAATAGTTTGATTAGGAGAGAATTGTCATTTTATTAATTGTGTCTTTTTTGTTCCATTCACTTAGTATATCTCTTGTTATGTCTTCCTTTATTTTTCCTGGTAGTGTTCTGTGGTTTTCAGTGCAATGGCCTTGTGTGTGTGTGTGTGTGTTTGTGTATACACATATATGTGTATATATATACCTATATGTATGTGTGTGTGTATATATACATATATCTCTATATACACACACACATATATATACACACATATAATTTCATTGGTTTTATGCTATTATAAATGTTTTTTTCTTATTTTAATTTCTAGGGGTTTTTTGACTATTACATAGAAATAGAATTTATTGTTGTATGTTGACTTTATATTCCTTTCTATAATCACCAGTAAAACTTTGTCTCTTTCCTCTTTTAGTTTTTTAATATAGTGAAATACATCAACTGTTGTTTAAATCTTCAACCAAACTTGAATTGCTGGGATAAGCCTACTGTTTTCCTGTTTTCTACTGTTTTGCCATATTTGATTTACTAAGACTTTGTTAAACATTTTGTTCATAATTATGGGAAATATTGGTCTGTGGTATTCTTACCTTGTGATATCTTTGCATAACTTTTGTATCAAAAGTTATATTAAGTTATAAAAGTTATATAAAAGTTATATTAAGTAACATTAACTTGATAAATAAGTTGTGAAGTTTATTCTCTCTTATTTTTCTAAAGAGTTTGCATTAAGTTTGTAGTATTACAAGCAACATTTTCTCTTTCATCTAAGTTGTTAAATTTATGACCATGCAATTGTTCATAACTCCTCATTGCCTTTTTAATATCTGTAGTACCTGTAGTGATGTAACCTGTTTCATTTATGATAGTGGCAATTCCTACCTTCGTTTTTTTTCTCATCTCATTAAAGGCTGATCAATCCTATATTTCCAAAGCACCAGCTTTTGATTTTATTAATTGGTTTTACTTTTTTATTTAAGTGATTTTGGTCTTATTATTTACTTTCCTATGTTTGTTTATAATTGATTTAGTCTTGCCTTAAAGAAAGATGGAGACTTTACCTCTTTCATGTTTACATGGATGGAGCTGAAACATATTCTTCTTAGTAAAGTATCTCAAGAATGGAAGAAAATATCCAATGTACTCAGCCCTACTATGAAACTAATGTATGGCTTTCACATGAAAGCTATAACCCAGTTATAACCTAAGAATAGGGGGAGGAGAAGGAGGGGGGAGGGTGAATGGTGAGATTACACCTGCAGTGCATCTTACAAGGGTACATGTGAAAATTAGTAAATGTAGAATATAAATGTCTTAACACAGTAACTAAGAAAATGCCAGGAAGGCTATGTTAACCAGTGTGATGAAAATGTGTCAAATGGTCTATAAAACCAGTGTATGGTGCCCCATGATTGCATTAATGTACACAGCTATGATTTAATTTTAAAACATTGATTTAGTCTTGTTTTTATAGATTCTTGAATGGCAGCTATGATTGCTCCTTTTAGCCTCTTTAAAAATTTTTTTTGTTCTGTAAGCATTTTACATATATCTTTTGTTACAGCCCCCCCAAATTTCAAATATTGCATTTTCATTTTCATTCAGTTCAAAGTATTTTCCAATTTTTCTGTGATTTCTTTATTGACATGTAAGATATTTAGAAAAATGTCCAAATAGTCAAAACAACCCTAAGCAAAAGAAATAAATCTGTAGGCATCACTTTACCAGATTTAAATTATACTACAGGGCTGTAGTAACCAAAACAGCATGGTACTGGCACAAAAATAGAGACATACACCTATGAAACAAAACAGAGAACCCAGATATAAAACTGTCCACATACTGCCATCTGATCTTTGACAAAGGAGACAGCAATACACACTGGGAAAAATAATCCTATTCAATCAATGGTATTGGGAAAAATTTAGACAGCCCTATGGAGAAGACTGAAACATGATCCATATCTCTCACTACTCACTAAAAATAATTCAAGATGGATTACAGACTTAAATCTAAGATATGAAATCGTAAGAATTATAGAAGAAAATGTTGGAAAAACTCTTCTAGAAATGGATCTAGGCAAAAAAAAAATTATGAAAAAGACCCAAGGGCAATAACAGCAACAACAAAAATAAATGCAATCTGATTTAATTAAAACATTTCTGCATAGAAGAACAAACAATTAGCAGAGAAAATATCCCACAGAATGAGAGAAAGTATTTCTTTGATACAGATTGGTGAAGAGCTAATAACCATCTATAAAGAAATCAAGCAAGGGTGGCGCCTGTGGCTCAAGGAGTAGGGCGCCGGTCCCATATGCCAGAGGTGGCGGGTTCAAACCCAGCCCCGGCCAAAAACCACAAAAAAAAAAAATAAAATAAAATAAAAATAAAAATAAAAAAAAAGAAATCAAGCAAATTGGCAAGAAACAGATCAAATAATTCCATTAAAATATGAGCAAAAGACATGAACAAAAGGTTTTCAAAAGAAGATAGACTAATGGCTAACAAACATATGAAAAAATGCTCAACTGTCACTAATCATCAGAGTAGTGCAAATCAAGACCACAATGAGATATCACCTCACCCCAGTGAAAATAGATTTTATCAAAAAGCCCAAAAATATAGATTCTGGCATGGATTTGGAGAGAATGGAACACTTATACACTGTTGATGAGATTGCAAACTAGTACAACTTCCCAATACCACTACTGGGTATTTACTCAAAAGGAAAAAAAGTCATTTTATCAAAAAACACTTGCACTAAAATGTCTATTGCAACACAATTCACAATTGCAAATACGTGAAATCAACCCTAGTACTCATCACGTCAGGAATGGATTAATAAAATGTGGAAATGTGATACACACACATACATATGTGTATATATGTGTATATATATATGTGATACACACACACATACATATGTGTATATATGTGTGTGTGTGTATATATATATATATATATATATATATATAATGGAGTACTACTCAGCCATAAAAAATGACTTAATACCTTTTGCAACTATCTAGATGAAACTAGAGACCATTCTCCTAAGTGCAAGAATGGAAAAACAAATACCACAGGTACTTACTATTAAACTGGAGCTAACCAATCAGTACTCATTTGCATAGATAGAAGTAATATGAATTTTCTCATCTTTTGATCACTGAACAAGTCTTCTATTATATTAAATTATTAAAAGCATTTTTCTTGGTGTAAAACTAAGTACATAGCTTTTTTTTTTTTTAATATTTCAAAGATATTGATCCATTATTTGCTGCCTTTTCTGGTCTGTGATGAGAAATCTGCTCTCATTCTTACTTTTGGTATTTTATATATAATACTTCTTTTTTTCTAAGGATGATTTCAAGATTTTATTTTCATATTTGGTTTTTGAAGTTAGGATTTGATGTGTCTAAGTGGGTTTTTTTCTTTGTTCTTTTTTTGTTTTTAGTATCTCTTGTTTGAAATTATCTGGCTTCTTTGGCCTGCTGCTTGTTTTTATCCTTGAATATTTATCTTGCTCCATAATTTTTTTCTTCTCCTTATGAAACTTCAATAGTATGTATATTGAATTTTTTGACATTATTCTATCATTATTGGATAGTCTACCATCATCTTCCTTCTCCTCCTCTTCCTCCTCCTCCTTCTACTTCTCTCTCTCTCTCTCTTTCTTTCTCTTCTAGTTTGGACAATGTATCTTGACCTAATTTAAAGTTCACAAATTTTTTTCACAGCTATGTCCAGAATGTTAACAAGCCTTTTAGTATAGAATTTAGCAAATAAATTGTTCTTCTCCATTAGCATGTTTTTTTTTCATTTCTTGAATTCTCATTTGATTTTTTTTTAATTTCTATGTGCCTGCTGAAAAATTACATCTATTTATTCATGTGTTCACCTTTTCCACTACACTCTTTCACATATTCAACGTTGTTACTTAAAAATACTTTATCTATGTACTATAATCTGCATCACATCTTGGTTTGATTCTGTTGACTGTTTTGTCTCTTGATAATGGGTCTTTTTTTTTTGTGGTCATTTTTTTGCATGTGATGTGGGTAAAAAAATGCAAGTAAATTTAAAACAGGAAAAGGCAACATTTCTTATGTCAATCCATTAATGTAGAGGTTGGATCAGTAAGCAGTAGTTGAACTCAGTTGGATGTGGTTGTTGCTCTAATTACCTTTACTGCACCAGAGATTTCAAATCCCTCCCTTGATAGACTGCTACTAACTTGTGCTTATGAGGCCTAGGGTGCTGGAGAATTTTTATGTATTATCAGTATACCTGCTCTACCCTCGTTCACATTTCAGAAGACTCAAACTGTCTCTCTCCAACATCTTTCCCTTTCTTTAGAGACAGATAATATGAATACACATTTGGATTGCAATGTTTACTGGAATAAATGACCCCATTCTCTCTTGTCATGACAGTCAAAATCTGCCTTGTTTTTTATCAGTGCAAGATCTTGGGCTCAAATAAGTTTTTTATGCCATATCCAGTAGCAGATAGCCTTTTTCTTTTACCCTTACTCTAATGGCAGCCAAACTGTTGTCTGAAATTGTTATTTTAAAAATCCATTTCAGCCCCTCTGAAAATTATTCACTAAGAAGCAACAACAAGGAAATTTTGTGAACAGTGGCCAATTTCTCTTATCCCTCTGTTTTCCCTGTTACAGGGAGTGAAAAGATGTCAGTACAGTTGGCCCTTCCCTGACAGTAAAATTTCCCTCTTATTCTAAATCATTAGGTAGACTCAGTACAAAATAAACTAAGGGTTATAGGTCCGAGCCCTATAACCGAGTTCTTTTCTCTTCATCTTATTATTTTTTTAAATATTATGTGAGATTATCATCCTCTGAATTTCAGTTTTTCGAAGACAATGTGACAAATTTATTTTAACTATTCTGATATAGAAAGCTAATTAGGTAAACTGGTTCAGCAACTGATCATGTTTCACTAATTTCAACCATCTGCCTCAACATTTGTTCCTATGGGTGCCAGCTTTCATAGCTTTTTCCCTCTAATAGCAATTAATGAAACTGTTAATAAGCTACATACATCATACAATGTTGTAACAATTTATGAAAGGGTACTATTATGAGATAAATTATATTTAACAATTGTAGGAAAATGATTCTGATTATCAAATGTTGTTCAACATCAACTAGGTTATTTTTAATTTATGCTTCTCAATTAATTCTTTAATTAATTTTGTACACATTCTATGTGTAATTTATAATTTTAAATCCCTTGGTCAGATTTCACCATCTATTTTTACATTCTGACTGCTTATATGAGACACATATTAATGAAACACAACCTCTGCGCAAATCACTGAGCCCTGATTTATTTTCATTCATATTATGAAATTCTCTGTGCTTTTTCATAAGAACTATTTTCAACAATTTTGAATGCATAAAAAGGAATATTGTACCAGTATCTAGTCTTTGTGCTATATTCAAAAAATGTTATAGGTGTGTGTGCGTGCACATACACACACGATTTTAAGTTGAGTTCAATTTGTAATTACCTTGAATAAAACAGTACACCAAAAAAAAAAAATAATAATAATAATATAAATTAAATGTCTTTGAAAAAAATAAGTCCCACCCTAACTAATTTAATCTTTTAAAATAGCATTAGTGATCTGGTTATTTCTGTACAAGTGAAAAATGTAAGTATCATTTCACATTACCAAGGATTTGAAGTTTTATTTTCCAGGTAATTCAGAATAAAACAATAAGGAAAAAATACATGAATACCTCCTCAAAATGTTTTCGTCAATACAAAAGTATTGATGAGTAAATACTAACAGGTCTGGTCAGTACTAAGCAACCCTCTGTTTAGCCACTATGTCGTCTGAGTGTATGTGAGTACACACACACTCACACAGGTTCAAAATCATACTCTTCTATATGGTAACCTCCACATTTTGCTTCCATATCCCAAATTAAAATTATACATAGAGGGAAAAATCTCTGGATAGCATGACATATGAGACGTCTTTACAAAGCTGCAAATCGTAAATGACCCTGCAATAAGCTTTGTGAATAACACAGACATGACCCAGGGAAATTTCACATTTTTAAAATGATTTATAGTGAATGATATATACAAGAAAATAAGTAAAAGTAAAAATATATATCAAAATTTCAAAGGAATTGATCGAATAAGCAATTTAGTGTCTTAGAGACTCATAGAGGAGACATTTCCATCCTACACTGAGCCATGTTCATCCTATGACTTGGATATACCATGATTGAACATGACTGAAGGACTGATTAAAGTCTTCTTTTGGTAGATTTGCCAAAAGTCTAAGCCCAAGAAAGACATAAGAGCCTTTTGAGAAGCAATTCCTTCTAAAAGAGGGTGAAAGAGAATAATTTTGGTTCAAGTACAAAAGCTTAGCAGCAGTGAAGCTGAATACAGTGGGGGAATCCACCACTCAACTCTATTTCATTTCCATAAATATGGATTTTATTTATCTCATCTCTGAAGAGATTTAAGTTTGAAGAATTTGGGCAGACATCAAAGTCAAAGTATAACTATTAAATTCCACAGTTCCTTTACTGGAGACATAGCTAGAACAGCTTGCATTCAGCTCAACAAACGTTGATCAATTCTTCCTTATTTCTCATACAACTTACAGATTATTACCATCCTTCTCTACTGCAAAAATTAAAAGCCAAACTATTGAGAACACCTACACATACATCTCATGAAAAAATTCCCTTTCTTTTTTTTTTTTTTTTGCTTGATGTTATCATTAGTAGGGATAAACAAATATGTGTTGGTATAGTTGAATTAGGAGCAAAGGTTCATGGAGTACAATGTGATGCTAAGCAGTGTTGGTTTCCTTATGTTTTACTTTTTTGTGTTTTTAAATATAACTTTGAAATTTCTATTGAAACTATTGCTATTTGAGGGAAGGAGACAAGATGGCTGACTGAAGCCAGGTTTCCACAGAGGCTCCCATCCAGAAGGAGAGTTAAAGGACAAAAATTCAGCAAGAAACCTGGTGGATTTGAGCTGCACTAAGAGAGAAGGTTGTACAACGCACGTCAACCCCGCTGAGGTGAGCTGTGACCACAAGGATACAAACAAAAGGTACAAAATCCATCACCAAGCAGACGGGAGTCCCCTCCCCCATGAGAATGGCTCAGAGTACACTACAAACAACTGGGCAGAGTTCAAAGGTCCTCCCACTACACTCCATGGGAGAGACCCCCTAAAAACTGGACCTACCTCCCCTACTAGGATGCCACGGCGTCCTCCTGCCAGGCATAAAACTGTATAAACTGTATATAGTCTCTACCTGGAATTCTGAGCTCCCAGCGCTCCCCTTCGCTCACACTGGGGTCTGGAGGCCAATCCCGCTCTGTCAGCGGAGAGGGGACTGCACCGGAGTGGCAGTTCCCTGAGGCATAGTGCGACAGCCGTCTTTTGGTGACAATACGGCCAGGCATAAAACTGTGTAGAGCTCTGTGTGTTCTCTGCCCGCAGCCCCAGGCTCCCAGTGCTCTCCGCACTCCCCTCTGCTGTCGCTCCAAGGTCTGAAGGCCTGTCCCCCAGGGGTCTGGACTCTTGGGTGATTGCTTGAGGGGTGTAGACAGTGCTGGGCTGCAGCCTGTCCGTGCAGACTCTGGGGTGTGGGAGCGGAGAGAGGACGGTTGGCCAGAGGGGAGCTACACCGGAGCGGCCATTGCCTGAGCCATAAAGCAGCAGCCCTCTTTTGCTAGCAATACAGCTCACTACCGAATATTCTGAAGCCACACCCCCTGTCTCCCTGGGCAACCAGAGACTCTGAGTTTGCCTGAGGCAACTCCAATTTGCAAACCAGGGAAACTGCCAGGGTGGGGCTGACCCAGAGGTCTGCCTTACTAAACCTAAGACGCACCTGGCCCTCAGGGGATCCTCAGCCTATAGACAATACAAGAGCAAAGACAAGCTGATTTGGAGCTCAATTCAGCTTCTCTTCTGCAGGGGAACTGCAGAGTTGTTCTGTTCTGTCAGTAACATTAATCAGGGGCGAGACTGGACCTGAGTGAAAACTCCTCAACCTTCCTCAAGTGCCCGAGGTTATCAGGCCTCACCTCCTCCTGCTGGAGAGAGGCAGAGCGCAGTGGCCTGGCAGACTTCCTTGTGATTCAGGCAGGTACAAACTATTGGAGTACCGATTCACTACAGGCAACTGGGTCAGCCAACTGCAGGGCTATCAGTGACTGGGTGTGAAGTGGTGCAAGGTGGGGAAGGAGGCAGCAACCTTCCCAGACTGATTTATTGGCTGGGTGGCTTCTCCTGACTCCACGCAGCACTGGAGCAAGCCACACCAGAGTAGTCACCAGACCTCTGTGATCCAGTTCCCAGAGACCTCTCAAACTCTCTCACCCGAGACAGGTGTAGACTGAGACAATTGATTTGGACCTTTTTGAACTGAACCAATCACCTGAGGACAAATCGGGTGGTGCCCTGGGTGCACGGTGGTAGGAAGGTTTGATTTCTCTTTTCCAATTGTTTACCAGTGGGGGGCGGGGTGACTTAATTGCTGATATTTCTCCACAGCTGAGACTTCAATCCAAAGTATCTGTTTCACTAGGGTGGAACAGAAACCAGCTGAAAACAAGACAGAACCACTTAGCCCCACCACACCAGACAGGGCCCGAGTTTCTCAGGCCACAACACTGTACGGGCCCTCGACAAAGCCCCAGAGGAAAAAATCAGAGGGAGTAAAACAACCATGGGGCGGAATCAGCAGAAAAACTCTGGTAACATGAATAACCAGAATAGATCAACCCCCCCAAGGAAAGCTATGGCAGATGCAATTGAAGATCCCATTCATAAACAACTGGCTGAGATGTCAGAAATCGAATTCAGAATTTGGATTGCAGACAAGATTAACAAAGTGGGATTATGAATTCGAGGAGAAATTCAAAAGTTGTCTCAAGAATTTAACGAATTTAACGACAAAACCACCAAAGACTTAGACACACTGAAGCAGGAATTTGCAGCCCTCAAAGATATGAAAAATACAGTAGAATCCCTCGGCAACAGAATGGAGCAAGCAAAAGAAAGGATTTCTGACATCGAAGATAAAGCCTTTGAATGCTCCCAAACTCTCAAAGAGGAAGAGAAATGGAGAGCAAAAACGGATCATTCTCCCCGAGAGCTCTGGGATAATTCGAAGAAGGCAAATATCCGAATCATAGGGGTTCCAGAAACAGATGAAGTGGCCATGCTGGGCACAGAGGCCCTTCTGCATAAAATTATGAAAGAGAATTTTCCAGACATGCCTAGAGATTCTGAAATTCAGACAGCGGACAGCTTCAGAACCCCAGCACAACTCAACCCCAATAAGACATCCCCCAGGCATATCATAATTAACTTCACTAAAGTTAATATGAAGGAGAAAATCCTCAAAGCTGCCAGGAGAAAGAAAACCATTACCTTCAAAGGGAAGAATATTAGAATGACTACAGATCTCTCTGCTGAAACTTTTCAAGCCAGAAGAGGGTGGTCACTGACTTTAAATCTCCTAAAGCAAAATAACTTTCAACCCCGGATCTTGTATCCAGCTAAACTGAGTTTCATTTATGATGGAAAAATTAAATACTTTAATGACATTCATATGTTGAAGAAATTTGCCATAACCAAACCAGCTCTTCAGTATATTCTCAGACCTATCCTCCATAATGACCAACCCAATCCTATACCACAAAAGTAAACTCACTCAGAAACTTCAGATCAAACTCCAATTTCCACACTGGCAAAAGGATTAAAAATGCCCATTGGACTTTTGAAAAACTCAATACCCAAAACTTCACCAGACTTATCAATATTCTCCATTAATGTGAATGGCTTAAACTGTCCTCTAAAGAGGCATAGGTTAGCTGATTGGATACAAAAACTCAGGCCAGATATTTGTTGCATACAAGAGTCACATCTTAACTTAAAAGACAAATACAGACAATACAGGGTGAAAGGATGGTTATCCATATTTCAGGCAAATGGTAATCAGAAAAAAGCAGGTGTTGCAATTTTATTGGCAGATACAATAGGCTTTAAACTAACAAAAGTAAGGAAGGACGAGAATGGTCACTTCATATTTGTTAAGGGTAATACTCAATATGATGATATTTCAATTATGAATATCTATGCACCCAACCAGAATGCACCTCAATTTATAAGAGAAACTCTAACAGACATGAGCAACTTGATTTCCTCCAGCTCCATAATCGTCGGAGATTTCAACACTCCTTTGGCAGTGTTGGATCGATCCTCCAACAAGAAGCTGAGCAAAGAAATCTTAGATTTAAACCTAACCATCCAACATTTGGATTTAGCAGACATCTACAGAACATTTCATCCCAACAAAACTGAATACACATATTTCTCACCAGCCCATGGAACTTACTCCAAAATCGATCACACCTTAGGTCACAAGTCTAACCTCAGTAAATTTAAAGGAATATAAATTATTCCATGCATCTTCTTGGACCACCATGGAATAAAACTCGAGCTGAGTAAAACAGGAATCTGCATACTCATACAAAAACATGGAAGTTAAATTACCTTATGCTGAATGATAGCTGGGTCAGAGATGAGATTAGGAAAGAAATTGCCAATTTTTGGAACAAAACAACAATGAAGACAAGAACTATCAGAACCTCTGGGACACTGCAAAGGCAGTTCTAAGAGGGAAATTTATAGCACTACAAGCCTTCCTCAAGAGAACGGAAAGAGAGGAAGTTAACAACTTAATGGGACATCTCGAGCAACTGGAAAAGGAAGAACATTCCAACCCCAAACCCAGCAGAAGAAAAGAAATAACCAAAATTAGAGCAGAATTAAATGAAATTGAAAACAAAAGAATAATACAACAGATCAATAAATCAAAAAGCTGGTTTCTCGAAAAGGTCAATAAAATAGATAAACAGTTGGCCAACCTAATCAGGAAAAAAAGAGTAAAATCTCTAATCTAATCAATCAGAAACAACAAAGATGAAATAACAACAGACTCCTCAGAAATCAAAAAAATCCTTTATGAATATTACAAGAAACTTTATTCTCAGAAATATGAAAATCTGAAGGAAATTGACCAATACTTGGAAGCACATCACCTTCCAAGACTTAGCCAGAATCAAGTGGAAATGTTGAACAGGCCCATATCAAGTTCAGAAATAGCATCAACCATAAAAAACCTCCCTAAAAAGAAAAGCCCGGGACCAGATGGTTTCACGTCTGAATGCTACCAAACCTTTAAAGAGGAATTAGTACCTATATTACTCAACCTGTTCCAAAAGGTAGAAAAAGAAGGAAGACTACCCAACACATTCTATGAAGCCAACATCACCCTGATTCCCAAACCAGGAAAAGACCCAACAAGAAAAGAAAATTATAGACCGGTATCACTAATGAATATAGATGCAAAAATATTCAACAAGATCCTAACAAACAGAATCCAGCAACACATCAAACAAATTATACATCATGACCAAGTCGGTTTTATCCCAGGATCTCAAGGCTGGTACAATATACGTAAATCTATAAATGTAATCCAGCACATAAACAAATTAAAAAACAAAGACCATATGATTCTCTCAATCAATGCAGAAAAAGCTTTTGATAATATTCAGCATCCCTTCATGATCAGAACACTTAAGAAAATCGGTATAGAAGGGACATTTCTTAAACTGATAGAGGCCATCTACAGCAAACCCACAGCCAATATCATATTGAATGGAGTTAAATTGGAATCATTTCCACTCAGATCAGGAACCAGACAAGGCTGCCCATTGTCTCCATTGCTGTTTAACATTGTAATGGAAGTTTTAGCCACTGCAATTAGGAAAGAAAAGGCGATCAAGGGTATCCATATAGGGTCAGAAGAGATCAAACTTTCGCTCTTCGCAGATGATATGATAGTATATCTGGAAAACACTAGGGACTCTACTACAAAACTTTTAGAAGTGATCAAGGAATACAGCAGCGTCTCAGGTTACAAAATCAACATTCATAAATCGGTAGCCTTTATATATACCAAGAACAGTCAAGTTGAAAAAACAGTTAAGGACTCTATCCCATTCACAGTAGTGCCAAAGAAGATGAAATATTTGGGAATTTATCTAACAAAAGACGTGAAAGATCTCTATAAAGAGAACTAGGAAAGTCTAAGAAAAGAAATAGCTGAAAATATTAACAAATGGAAAAACATACCATGCTCATGGCTGGGAAGAATCAATATTGTTAAAATGTCTATACTACCCAAAGCAATATGTAATTTCAATGCAATCCCTATTAAAGCTCCACTGTCATAATTTAAAGATCTTGAAAAAACAATACTTTGTTTTATACGGAATCAGAAAAAACTTCGAATAGCCAAGACATTACTCAGAAATAAAAACAAAGCAGGAGGAATTATGCTACCAGACCTCAGACTTTACTACAAATCAATAGTGATCAAAACAGCATGGTATTGGCACAAAAACAGAGAAGCAGATGTCTGGAACAGAGTAGAGAACCAAGAGATGAATCCAGCTACTTACCATTATTTAATCTTTGACAAGCCAATTAAAAACATTCAGTGGGGAAAAGATTCCCTATTTAACAAATGGTGCTGGGTGAACTGGCTGGCAACCTGTAGAAGACTGAAAGTAGACCCACATCTTTCACCATTAACTAAGATAGACTCTCACTGGATCAAAGATTTAAACTTAAGGCATGAAACTATAAAAATACTAGAGAGAGGAGAGTGCAGGGAAAACCCTTGAAGAAATTGGGCTGGGTGAGTATTTTATGAGGAGGACCCCCCCCGGGCAATTGAAGCAGCTTCAAAAATACACTACTGGGATTTGATCAAACTAAAAAGCTTATAGTAACACAGTAAGTAAAGCAAGCAAACAGCCCTCAGAATGGGAGAAGATATTTGCAGGTTATATCTCTGACAAAGGTTTAATAACCAGAATCCACAGAGAACTCAAACGCATTAGCAAGAATAGAACAAGGGATCCCATCGCAGGCTGGGCAAGGGATTTGAAGAGAAACTTCTCTGAAGAAGACAGGCGCACGGCCTTCAGACATATGAAAAATGCTCATCATCTTTAATCATCAGAGAAATGCAAATCAAAACTACTTTGAGATACCATCTAACTCCAGTGAGACTAGCCTATATCACAAAATCCCAAGACCAGAGATGTTGGCGTGGATGTGCAGAAAAGGGAACACTTTTGCACTGCTGGTGGGAATGCAAATTAATACATTCCTTTTGGAAAGAGATATGGAGAACACTTAGAGATCTAAAAATAGATCTGCCATTCAATCCTGTAATCCCTCTACTGGCCATATACCCAGAAGACCAAAAAGCACATCATAACAAAGATATTTGTACCAGAATGTTTATTGCAGCCCTATTCATAATTGCTAAATCATGGAAGAAGCCCAAGTGCCCATCGATCCACAAATGGATTAATAAATTGTGGTACATGTACACCATGGAAGATTATGCAGCCTTAAAGAAAGATGGAGACTTTACCTCTTTCATGTTTACATGGATGGAGCTGGAACATATTCTTCTTAGTAAAGTATCTCAAGAATGGAAGAAAAAGTACCCAATGTACTCAGCCCTACTATGAAACTAATTTAGGGTTTTCACATGAAAGCTATAACCCAGTACAACCTAAGAATAGGGGGAAGAGGGAAAGGGAGGGGAGGGAGGGGGGAGGTGGTTAGAGGGAAGGGGATTGGTGGAATTACACCAGCAGTGCATCTTACAAGGGTATATGTGAAACTTGGTAAAAGGTCTGTAAAGCTAGTGAATGATGCCCCATGATCATATCAATGTACACAGCTATGATTTAATAAAAAAAAAAATGGAAAAAAAAAGAAACTATTGCCATTTTACTATTAGCATAGACAGAAAATTGAGATAACCCAGAGAATTGAGAATAATAATAAAAATAATTCATACGATAAGAACTAGATTCGTTGGAAGAATGATGAAAAAGGAATTAGGAGCCATTAAAAAAAAAAGTTAAAGACAAAATGATACCATAGTCTGACCTCCTTTAAATATACCCCAGTTTTATTGCATAAGTATCATTAATTTCAACAATGGGTACTCCGTGTCTTTATTTAAATAATCAAGTTGAAATTCCAGGCAAAGGGGTAACAGAACTGAGAAACACTGCCTTCTTCAAATCATAGGAGAATAATTCCACCAGGCTGTCTTGGTCTGTTTTCCTGTAGCTAAAAGAGAAAATCACAGACAGGGTAACTTATAAACAATATAAATTTATTTGGCTCGTGGTTCTAAAAGATGAGAAACCCCACATCAGGAGCCCATCTGGTGAAGACCTTCTTCCAGCATCATCTCATGGTGGAAGGGTAAAAGAGCAGAAGGAAACAAGAGCACACATGCAAGACAGAGCCAAACTCATTTTTGTAAAAAACAAACTCTCTAGAGCACTAATTCTCACAATGATAATCCACTTACAAGAGTAGAGCCTTCATGACCTAATTGCCTCATAATTGTGCCTCACCTCCCACTGCTATTGGATTGGGGATTAAGTTTATGAACTTAATGAACTTTGAGGGACACATTCAAACCATAGCACTGGCCACTGAAATTACTTCATCAACAAATCACTTCAGCAGTTGTATCCTTATGAATTTCACTTAGTTTTTCTTTAAATTCATAATTTATATCTCACATATCATTCTAAACAACATTTATTGTTAAATATCATGCCTCTGTTGAAAAATTGTCCATGGGCCAAGACAAATTCTCCTTATGAAGAAAGGGAAGGAGGGAGTGAAGATGGGAAATGGGAGGCTATGTTATGATTATATATTATGCAATAATCATATCAAAAGCCCAAATCCCAGTCAATATTCATCTTATTGGAGACTGTGTCAATGAAGAATGAGTGACAGAACAAGTATGCTCAACTCAGGGCAACATCGCTATAGACAAGCTACAGTGAATTGAATGGATGGAATGTTATAACCCAGGACAATCTGTGTTTGTTTAAACAGCACAAACCAAGTGCCTTTTGATATTTATTAAACCATACAAGAAATTTTAAGTTTCAATTCTCATTTTCAATATAGTCATTCACCATCATATCCCTCCATTGTCTGAAATAGTCTTCTCTTTCCCCACCCCTATTTGTTTTCATTTGGTGTTTTTCTACATTTTTCCCCCTTTTCCTTTCTCCTCCAAGGAGCCATTGTTGCTTCAAGTTAATTTTCCATAAAATTTTACTATAAAAGCATACATTCAAAGATTAAGACACAGTCCAATGAGACCACAATAAAGAGGAAAAATTAAGCAACTTGCCACAACTGGAAATAGTTACAATAAAAAGAATGGGGAAAAAGATGGCTGCCATATACGAACACCAAATTTACCTGTGCAAATTTGCCCTTGAAGCCAAAGAAGGGCAAAAAGAAAAACATGAAAATATTGGTTTCTACTGCTCTGTGTCTTCAGAATCCTGAGTGTAACCTGTCCTGTGGTGAAAAGTCCAATACAAGCAGCACCAGCAAGCACCACAGAGGCCCCGAATTAGCTTCCCCTCTAAGAAGGACTGACTCATACTGACTACATTTCCTTTACCTAAAACAACCTCTTAGTCTTGACTTCCGTAATCTTAGCAGTGGATAAAGATGAAGACACACACCACAAACATGAGTACCACTCATTATCTGGTAATGGGAAATTGGGTCCTAAAGATTTTGTAGACAAGAGATCTAATTCTGCCAGCTTCCAGCGAGTAAACCCCACAGACCATGCCCTTTCCCTGACCACCACTTCAAACATGACCCCTCAGCAGCCATAATTCTTTGTAAGAAAAGCTCTATGTCAATGACCTTGCTCATTAGTAATAAACCAGTCATTTTGCAACCAAGCCTTAAAAAATTTGAATTTAATATTTTGAATAAAAAGAATAAAATCTAATGTCTAGCGTTATCAGGAAAATCAACTATTTAGTATGGATTTTTTTTCCATGTAACTGTAACTTCTTTTAACAATGTCTGTCTTTGAAAACTATCTCTTAAAGATAGTCTTAAAGAAAATCATTTAACCTTTAATTATTAAACTTGAATTATGTAGCTTATAATGACAACTTCAGGTTATCGTTTTGATTATTAATTACTGTGTTTTTTATAATGAAATAATTCCCTAGTCACAATGCATGTAGAGTTTCTTCTGATAAATATTCCCTAATATGCTTCTCTTTTGAATGAGGAGACCCCTGTCCTTCACCTAAATCAACTTTTATTTCTCACTGTTGTTAATATGCTACTGCTTCTTATCCATCCCTTTACTCCATATACAGTTGTTTAGGAAAGGTTTTGAAAGTGTGCCAACCTCTTCTCTGGAGTAAGCTCTGGACCATCATTTACCATTTAGAGGGCTTTTTCATTTACTTCCTGCTTCATAATTTGATTTTAGACTGTGGACTATAATCTGCATTCTGGACCCATTGAGTTTCACCATATTGTATATGTTATTGTTGTTTTCCCAGAGAGTATCGTGTGTTTAAAATAAATTGACTTGATTACCATAAATAAGAAATAAGAACTTGCCCAGAAGTTCAATATGTAGACTAATGGCCTTGGAAAAATGCAAGCAGCCATGAAGTGTCATTTTCATAGGCATCTTAGCTTTCCACCAAAAACAGACATTTAAATAAGAAAAACATATTTCTATTATGCTTAGCTAAGGCTCTTTAAATCAGGCCAACTAGAATGTACTCCTATACCATGAATCCTTAAAGCAAGAATTAAATATCCACCAAGGTTTATGGCATTTATTATAAACCTCTTCTAACTTACTCCAATCTAGTTCCTCATTTCCTTTCTACTGATCCCCAGTCTTCTGGATCTTTATTTCTACTTCTGTCTGGTATTTTAGTTTCAGCTTTGCCAGGGAATCTGGCTTGGCTGCTCTTCCGGTTTTTGACTTCATGGGCTACATCTGGTAGAAATCCCTTGCTACAGCTCTAGGGGAAAGTAAATGCAAACCTAATCACAGGAATCCACACAGCCACCCTTCACTCTCTATATAGAGTGTATTTAGAGTCCCAGTGTCAAGGTCATTGTAAATTAGAGCAAGTTCAACTTGAATGGATCATTGCATCAATAGGAAACAAGTTATACTATATCTTCTGGCAAAGTGAAGAACACATGGAATGGGGAAATGGAAAAAAAAACTTCATGACATTTTTCTTTTTCACATGCATGTAACCACTTCATAGAATTAAATGTGCAGAAATTTAATCAAAAACATGTGACTAGAAAGTCAATGATTACTTAATAAGAACGTTTAGCTTTTTCAAAACCATGGAAATTGCCAGCCACAGTTTTCTGAGAAGCTGTAGGATGTTGAGGGGTCTTGTCTTAATGTCTTGGAAATCCTGCTGAAGTTACAATCCTAAAAATAGGAGGCGATAACTATATTCAATGTCTAAAAGACCTATGTTAGACCTAACAAAAAGATGATAAAAACTAACAATTTTATCAGTTACAATGACCCATTTTCTGGCTATAGCAGAGAAGATAATAAATTAGATAGGGGGATTGAAATGGATCATCAAGACAGAGAATGCTGTTCCATTTCTTTCTTTTTTCCAACTTGTAAAGAGGGGGAAAGAACTGCTCCCCACCTACAGAGATTGAGTGACTGCCAAGCAGACAAACATTTAACTTTCCAGCTGAATATTTGCTAAGCTATGGCACCCTTAGAGAAGTTAAGTGTGAGGTAATGAGATATTTGGAAAGTTTGTGGACATACAAAGAGTTTGACATCTGCCTCCTTCTCAGAAAATTTTAAAAGCAACAACCTGGTTGGAGTATCAGAGATGGGCAAGGTGAGGAGATAGTTCAGCTGTGAGGTCAGCCTGTCCTCTCAATACAGGTGTGAT
Source organism: Nycticebus coucang (assembly GCF_027406575.1). Taxonomy (NCBI): domain Eukaryota; kingdom Metazoa; phylum Chordata; class Mammalia; order Primates; family Lorisidae; genus Nycticebus; species Nycticebus coucang. Next base: position 52,794,674 of record NC_069786.1, read on the forward strand.
TAGAAAGTCTGAGTCTTCTTAGGCCTAATGATTATAACTTACAGTAGCTGGGCTCCAAGCAAGTCGATGGGATTCTGACTGAGATGGCTGCCATCTGGGTTGAGGGGCTCCAATATAAAAGGCTAACTGGGGTATTCCCCATGACTCAGGGTTTCAGACAAAGCTCATTGCTGTATCAGAAAACATGAGCAGTCTCTGAACAAACTGAGAGGTTGTCACACAATGACCTTAATCTCTGGGCAAAATCATCATGTGTTCTGGGCAAGAGGGAGATGACTGCTAGCCAAAGGACTATAAAAATTCCAAATGAATTCATAGTGGATTACGAATGATTCTTAAATATAAGTCTTGAAAAAAATTTATGATGAACTGTGCTCCAGAAACACGTTAATGCTTAAAATAGCACAAAAAATTACATTGGAACATTCTAGTACATTTCATACTATCAATATTCTATGACTGATACTGTTCTTGAGGCTGAGCAATGGAAAGAAAGATGTAAATGTGAGTAAGAAAGCCCTAAGTCATTTTTAAACATGAAATAGGAACTTGATTTAACGTTAATAAATAGAGATAGTTCAAATAATGACTTGGCCTTTTGAAAATAGACATTGAGGGGGATTCTAGAAAAAAGTATGGTAATTTTGTCACTACTCACAAGTTGATAGACTATAACAACTAAATGATAAAGACCAACAATAGTGGGCTTTCTCACCTATCCACTGACTACAAAGCTTGGGATTTACACCATTCTTAATTGAAATACTATAGTTGATTGCTAAATGTGAAGTTTTCCTCTCCTTGCTAAAAATAACCCTCTTGACTTAATACAGTGAATCCATCGAATAAATGCAAAGGCAACCTGAACAGTACATTTTCAAACAAAAATTAAAAGTAATACTTCTGAAGGTACAGTACTATTTAGTTCCAAATATGAAAACAGAAAATAGAGATCAAAACATACATTGTTTAAGAGGTAGATAGATTTTGATTTTAAACAAGTGATTTAATTGTGTGGTAAAATCTTTCTTTATATATCACATGCCTTCCAAAACTTTCAAAATCCACACACAGTTCTTTTCCTGCCAAGTTTTTAGATCCTACTCAAATATCACAATTTTGATTTCTGAAATGATCTTGCTTACATATAACAAATCACATCTTCTAGTTTTCAAAATCTTTTAAGTTTATTAGTGCTACTATGAATGACATTTTTAAGGCAGTATATTGAACATCCAACTGAAAAATCAACAAATATTCTTGAAATTCACCTTAGATCCAGCAATTTTTTAAAATTAAGGGGAAATAATATAGAATATATATTTGAAGTTTTTATTTTTATTTGCATACTTAACTGAATTCAGGATCTTTTTAAAACCTTAAATATAGAGCATTTCTTGCTCTTCATCCTGGTAAGAGGTTTTTAAAAAGAAATTTGGTATTATAATTTTCTTTCTCATATTTTTCAAGCCACTAAACCTATAAAGGCTTTCTAGGTAATTAAAGTATGCTTACATTTTCTGAGTCCTCGAACGTAGTTTTAAAACATTTCAATGTTAGAAAAAAATAATCTCAACCACATTTTCATACAGGAGTCCAGACAAATGCTGTTTGTATATTTAGATTCCACTCAGGTATCTCTTGCCTTCCTGTCCTTACAGGCTGTAGGTATGTGTGGCGCAGGTAAGCATGGATCAGCTCTAGGAACACAACAAGGTATGTGAGCCAGAGAAAGGAAGGCTTACGCTGGTTCTTTTCTCTCTCATGATCTGGCAGGATACATCGTGCAGGGCGGATTGAGGGTGGCCAGGACACCCTTTGTAAATGAGAAATGATTGTTTTTCCACTATGATAGCCAAATGACAAAGGAAAAAATCAGAAAAACAGAAAACTTGCATCTGTGGCTACCACCTACACCTACCTACAGATTTTGATGATGCAGATTGAGAACAAAACACGTATGTTCCTAGGCAGAGGAGGCTGTGGTTCCTAGCACAAATTCCATTGGCAGGGATGCATTTTAGTGGGTTGAATTATGCCTGCCTGATAAACAACATTTGGGTTCACCACAGGGAGTACTTGCTGCTCACGAGGGACGCTGACACTTGGGAAGAAAGCCTTGAGGAAACACTACTGATGATGGCTCCTCCAGTGTGAGGTTTGACTGGTCACTGCTGTCTTGGAAGAAGGTACTCACATATTAAAATTCACAGGCCAAAAAATAGATTCATTTCTTAAAAATAACTATCACTTAACTGTAGGATTCTACTTTTAAAAAACTATAAAAAGAAAACAAACTTTAGAGAATTTTAAAAACATTTGGGGTAAGATCCTCTCACAAATCTAAGATTAATTTGACTTCTGGGTCTTTCTAGAATTGGGAGTAGGTGAGTTAGCTAACACTGACTTTTGAAGCTTATTTCAGCCTTTGCAGTGTATAATATTTATGAATGCAATTTGTATTTTTTTACTTGAACACTTAAGCTTGCTAAATTAATTTATAAATTATAATAAGTCATCTATTAATGTCTCAAGATTTATCATGCATGTAACCATGTCTTCTGAAATGCAATGACAAGTGTATTCTTTCTTCCCAGTTTGTATATCTCCTTTTACTTGATTGACTTCATGGACAGTCTCTCTTCAAGAGAATGTTGCAATTAAGTAGTAAATTTTCAACTACATTGTTTCATTCCCCAAATCAAAAAGAAAAGCTTTCACCATTTCCCATTAATATTTCTGATACTTTCTTAGATATGCTTTATCAAATTAAGACTTTTCTTTTATTCATAATTCGCTAAGATTTTTGATCACAAATGAAAATTGAATTCTTACCTAAGCTTTTCTGTACCTATTGAGATAAACATATGATTGTTCTCCTTTTTGAATTTATGACATCCTTTGATCCTTTAAATGATAAACTAATTTCACATTCCTAGAAGAAATCTAACTTAGGATGCATCCTCTTTTTTGTATATCATTATGTTGGATTTGCTACTAATTTGTTTAGGATTTTTATATGGAGGTCTGACAATTAAGTTCACAGACTTGCCACTGTGTGCTTATATAGGCAGCACTATACAAACAACTCAATAAGGTTTCAGGACCTTTGTAAATTAGTATCTCATAGGTGGGTTCGTATTGACCTGAGATGATTATTGAGTGGTGTTCACTGTTGTTGAGTGTTTTTGTGTGCCATTGTGAGAATGTCAGAGCTTTAATTAGAGCAATAAACAAACATTCTTAAATTTTTTGTTAAACTTGACAAGAGTGGAAGTGAAATCAGCGACATGTTTGTCAAATTTAGGGGGATAATTCCTTAAAGAAAATGGCAGTCTACAAATAGATTAAATGTTTTTCCTGAGGGAAGAGAAAACATGAAGAAAGGTCAGGGCTACCAACAATGAGCAGAGCTGATTAAAACATTGCAAAAATTCATAGAATTGTGTGTCAAGATCATTGGCTGACTATTACCCTGTTTCCCCCCAAATAAGACATCCTCCGAAAATAAGACCTACTCACAGGAAGGATAAGATGTCCCCTGAAAATAAGACCTAGCGCATCTTTGGGAGCACACCTTAATATAAGACACTGTCTTATTTTCGGGGAAACAGGGTAGAAGCATAGCAGACCAAGTCAGCATTGATAGAAACAGGACGATCTTAACTTATGATTCCTTATTAAATGTTTTTGTTTTTTTTCCTAAAAAAATTTAAAAAATGGGTGAGTACCCATATTTTTATGTAATTAAATATTTAATGCATAAAACACAAATAAAACTAGTATAAGACAAAGAAAATAATGCAAATGATACCGAGCTCATCACTGCATAAACTAGAGACTCAGAAGCACTTCAGGCAAATTGCTAATATCCTGATGAGGCCGGTTAGCAGCAAAGATGACTATTGGCTTTGCTTTGTAGATTGGGCTACCTCAAAGGCAGACAAATATGAATCAACAAATGAAATTCCTCATAAAGTCAAATTCTGGTAACTCTCCCAGAATTTGTTGGGGATTGGAGTACATATGAGATAAAAGACCTAATTTAAACTTCTGGTTTCATGGACCCTGAATTACTCATACATTGCTATTACTTCTTAATCCCAATTTTATTACCAATAGTATTTTTCTGAGCACTTAACAGACTTTATATTTTGGAGGGATTTTAGGTTCACTACAAACCAGAATGGAAAATATAGAGTCCCCACGTATTCCCTGCACCCACACACACGGCTTCTCCGGCCTGCATTCTACACTTCGGTAGCACATCAAATGCTCATATTTTAATAAGTTACAAAATATCTCCATCTTCTCCATACAAGTTGTGAGTACTGGTTCCAGTTCCCCGAAAACTGGTTAAAGTGCATGGAAATTCTCATATACTCTGTATGTAAAATGGATCCAGATAGCCCATTCCTGGCCATTTCAGAAAAATTAAAATCACAGCAAGTGCTGAATGTGCTAATGTGCTTTATGCATCTGAGCTTATCTAAGCACTTGATCTGTATAAAGTCGCTTAATCCTCAGAACAAGCAGTGAAATATGGCTGTCTATACATATTTTAATAAACTGTAGGATGTTTCCCTCCTCTCCACGAATCCATGGCATCTTGCATACGCAGATTATGTGTGCCAGTGGTTCATCAGCAAATGCACCCATGAAAGGCAGGGAAAAGATCAATACTTCTCAGTAAGTATTCACAGAAAATTCAATACTCATATCATGGGGCATCAAGTGGTTCAGTCCACATATTGCGTATCTGCTTGCATTTCCCTCCAAGTGAGCTGGACAAACGGGAAAGGGAAATTATTTAAACAGATGGGACAAAATCAAATGAAAATATTGTTCATCGTAGGGAAGCACACACTATTATAAAGAATTTTGACTCTTTTTGTAAAATAAATTAAAAATGAAAAGTGAACAAATATCAGCAATTTTTCATTTTTTATTTTTTATTAAATCATAGCTGTGTACATTAATGCAATCATGGCACCATAACTAGTTTTATAGACCATTTGACATATTTTCATCACACTGGTTAACACAGCCTTCCTGGCATTTTCTTAGTTATTGTGTTAAGACATTTACATTCTACATTTAGTAAGTTTCACATGTACCCTTGTAAGATGCACCATAGGTGTAATCCCACCAATCACCCTCCCTCCTCCTTCCCCTCCCCTCCCTTTCCCGTATTCTTAGGTTATAACTGGGTTATTGCCTTCATATGAAAGCTATAAATTAGTTTCATAGTAGGGCTGAGTACATTGGGTACTTTTTCTTCCATTCTTGACATACTCTGCTAAGAAGAATATGTTCCAGCTCCATCCATGTAAACATGAAAGAGGTGACGTCTCCATCTTTCTTTAAAGCTGCATAATATTCCATGGTGTACCACAATTTATACCACAATTTATTAATCCATTCGTGGGCCAATGGGCACTTGTGATGTCCATGGCTTTACAATGTTTTAACACAGGCGTCCTCAAACTGCGGCCCACGGGCCACATGAAGCGGTGTGAATTGTATTTGTTCCCGTTTTGTTTTTTACTTCAAAATAAGATATGTGCAGTGTGCATAGGAATTTGTTCATAGTTCTTTTTTTTTTAAACTGTAGTCTAGCCCTGCAACGGTCTGAGGGACAGTGAATTCGCCCCCTGTTTTAAAAGTTTGAGGACGCCTGTTTTAACAGGTTCCATTTAATCAAATGTGCCTTCTAGAACTGACTTAACAGAATGACTATTAAAGTCTGCACTTATGACCCTGAAATGTGGCCAAAATCTTGAAATGCCTCCTGAGTCTATCCATAAAAAGATAAAATGACATTCAGTCATCAGTGTAGGACTGAGAATGGTCTATTGTATAAATCACAACCTTTTCAACCTTCTCTTTAATTTCTTAAATTAAAGGAAAAAATTTTCAAAATTCCATAGCCCCCAAATATTGTAAATGTATTTGTCATGTTCACTTACATGTGACAAAACTCATAGGACTTACCCTTTATTATGACAGCCGTGCCTGTGTGTTTGTGTGTGTGTGTGTGTGTGTGTGTGTGTGCGCGTGCACACATGGGTTAGGAACATGGGTCTGTGGTCATGTCACTGAATGACAGGGAGACATTATGAGAAGTGTGTCTTTAGATGATTTCATCATTATGCAAACATCTCAGAGTGCACTTACACAAAGCTAGATGGTACAAGCTATTGCCCCTGGGCTCCACACCTGTACAGTATGCTACTTCCCTGAATAGTTTAGGCAACTGTAACACATTGGTAAGTATTTGTGTATTTACAATAGAAAAGGTGCAATAAAAATATAAGAGATTAAAAAATACGGTGCTCGTGTGCAGGGCACTTACCATGAATGGAGCTTGCAGAGCTAGAATGTGCTCTGAGTGAGCAGTGGGCCTGCGAGTGAGTGGTGAGGGTGACCGGGAAGGCCTAGGATGCTGCTGTGCACTACTGCAGACTTGATAGACACTGGACACTGTGGCTACACCACATTTTTAAAATGATATTTTTTCTTTCATCAATAATAAACTAACCTTATCTTCCTCCAACTTTTTTGACTTTATAAACTTGTAAATTTTTTTTAACAGTTTGACACTTTTGTAAAAACACATGGCTTAGAACACACATTGTACAGCTGGGCAGTGTTTTTTTCTACCTTGAAAACGTCCGTCTGTGGCCATTGACTGTGCATCTGCACATGTGAGGGCAGGAGAAAGAGAGGAAGGCAGGTGATTCATTTTGGCTTGTCAATACTCAGTGCACAGCTGTGTCCATGTGAAGCTTCGCGACTTCCTGGGTCCATAGGCCACACTTTTGTAAGTACTTGTTCATTATGTCGTAGTTTCCACTTAAAGCATATGGAAACTTTCTGTACTCAACCTGTAAGATGACTCCAAATAGCCTATTTCCAGCCATCTCGGAAAAATTAAAATTATAGCTGACAATATATTTTGTGTTACTGTCTGTGCTTCTCTAAGCAACTAAATTGTATTTACTCCTGCCGAGAATTCTGTGAGGTGCTTTTATTACCCTCCATGTTACAGGTGAAGAAAAAATCCCCCAAAAGCTGAAGTACTTGTTCAAGATCACAAAGCTAAAAATGGCAGAACCAGGATCCAAACCCAAAGAGTCTATCTCCAGAGACTTCACCTGATGTTTCTCCACAGGTCTCTGCTGTCATTAAAGGTGTGTGGTTCTTGATGGATGGGACTGACCTGCACACCGCAGGACATCAGGCATTCCTTCCCTTCTCCATTAAATGCCAGTACAGCACCTGGGCACTGTGACAACCAAAGTGGCTTCTAACTCCAGCATTGCCAAACACACACTTGGGAAAGGAATGATCCAGATTAAAAATGCTGCAACTCTCATTCCTCAGGTGGTGTCACAGCTCAGGGACAGTCTGTACACACACACATGCATGTGCACTCACATGTACAAGTTCAGTACACATACACTTATTCATTCACACACTCATACACAACCAAAATTAAAGTGAAAATAAAGTTAACTGAGTGAGTTTAAGCTTTTTTCTCCTCACTCCTTTTTCTTCTTCCTCATTGCTCTTTTTGACAAAACGTACCTTCCCTCTGTCCTTATGTCTAGAGGGAACAGGCCTGATGAAAAGAAGAAAAGGAAAAGAGAACAGAAAACACAAAATTGAAAGGTGAGAAAAAGAAGTGGGGTGACCAGAGATCAAACAGAAGGCAAAAAGATAAGTTGTTATCTACGGGAACTATTGAGATAGAAGTTATCTGCTCCTAAGTCATTGGATAAAATAAAAAAAGAAGGCAGAAAACCAAAACCATTATCTGACTTGCTTTTCCTCGTTATTTATTTGTGTGTTTTAGAGAACATTGTATTTCGGAATGGAGGTGGCCCAGCTAACGCTGTGGTCCAAACTTCTACTAAATATTAGAATGTCCCAGACAACTTTAGTGACAGATGGCCATTCAGCCCCTGCCACATGTCATTTCCAAGAACAGGCAGATCATTAACTACTTTTAGAAGAAATCCACGTGTCTTCTGTTTAGTACTAATTGTTAGAAAGCCATTCTCATTTAGAACAGAAATCTGCCATGCTTCAGTCTCATTTTTCCCTTTGGAACATATGGAATGAGTTAAATCCTTCTTCCACATAATATTCCTCTAAAATTTTGAAGCAGTTATTATGTTGCTCCTAAGTCTCCTCTTACCTAAAATCAACACAGGCAAAACATATAATTTGCCCTGCAAAAAACAGTATACCTGCTAGTATGGCCAGTGTCCTCAAAGGGCCTGTTTCATTTCTTCCTCGGTTGTATTTTTTTTCTTGCCGTACTCAAAGTCTGCACATCTGGTGCGCATTCCTGTGGGTATGCTCTGCAAACTCTGCATACCCATATGGGCATAAATATGAACATGTACACACAAACACAAACCACACATGGAGTTGTCTGTGTTTCTATGTAAACACACTGACACACTTGTGTGCACATGTGTAAAGAATACGCATTGCTCATCTTTCTTTCTCCCCTAAGTGCTCCTTTGCAGGGCTCCAGTCCTGTACATACAAGGGCTCCAGCTCCAGTACATACAAGAGTTCCTCTGTTTTCAGGCTTATTTGAGCCCTTTAATAAATTGGCGCTTTCAACCTCTATTATGTTTCTTACTCACACAGGTCTCTACTGTGCCGAGCCTTGAGTAGTTAATACTCAGCTCCCAAGGATAAGGAAAAGACTTAGGCCCTCCACACTAGGAGACCTAAATATTTCTGAAAGCGTGTGATAATACAGATAAAATTGAGAGACTCTGATAACTGCAAGCCTGTCATTAATCTGAACCCATTTTATTTTTCCTCGCTGAGTTTCATTTCCAATAGGTATAGCTTCTAGTTTTCCCCAGTTAGTTTATCATTGCCCATGGCCTGGCCTACTATCAAAGGGAGAAACAGAAACCTTTCTTTGATATTGAGGGAAATGTCCAAAGGGCCCTGAGTTCAAGTCTCTTTCAGCTCTTTCAACTCTTTTGAGTTTTATGGTTCAGTACTCGTGCAAGCCCCAAATGTAAGAGTTGTTTCCAGGTTATGAAATGTTATTGTATCCAAAGTCATTGTCATCCTTTCATCCCACAGAAAGTTATTCTGAACTTTCTCCTGGGGTAGAAATTGAGTTGGTGGGAGGCAGGACAGTGGGAGATATGAAATGAAATGGCATCTTTTGTTTTTTATTAAATCATAGTCATGTACATTAATGCAATTATGGGGTACAAGCTGCTGGTTTTATATACAATTTGAAATACTTTCATACATCACCTTACTTGTTTTAAAAGACTTTCATTTCATCCCACTTCCTCACAGCACATGAAAAGAGCCCTCCCTTGCCCTCCGTAGTGCCTCCCACCACACTTCTTTGTCTATTCCTTCCAACCTCTTCCCCTTCTTTGCTAAAATGAAAATCCGAAAGAGAATTGGATGTCTCCAGAGTGGGAGGGATGAAAAGAGAGTCAGGACAGCCCAACATGACCTGCTCTGAGGGTACCATTGGTGAGACACCTGGAACTGAAACACCAAGCAGGTTGGTCGGGGTAGCTCCTGGGGTGGGGGTTGGGCACTAAGCCCTTTCATTCTACCGGACAACTCTGTACAGGTCAAACCCTAAAATGACTCACCCAGGCCTTTGTTTTCTTAACTCAAGCCTTGCATATGAATCATTGAACTTTTAAATGAATGCTACCAAACAGCACCTGAAGATTAATCCAGTTTCTGCCAAAAGATCCAGAGGAAGGACTCTTCCATCACTGCTCACAGATTTTCTAAGGGCAATGCCCTAACATGCCTGCAGGCATTAAACACTGTCTCTTTCCACTGATAGATAAAACAAACAACAACGTGGAAGTTCCTTCTTCCTACTCTAGCCTGTAGAATTTCTGCGATATGGCAATTCCCCTCTCTACCAGAGGCATTCCATGACCTACTCCAGCCCTCCCTTTCATGCTGGTCAGGAATTGTCTGCTTCGCCATCACCTTCTGTCACTCTGCCTCCTGAATGCTGTAGGAGTGTTCACAGGACTACTTCCTTCTATCTCACTCGACATGTTTTCCATAGAATTAGGTGCATTGATTAAAATGCCAGCAGAATTCTCAAAGCTCTCTGGCAGTTCTTCCTTGTGTTCTGAGTTAGCAACATTTCTTTCTCTTCATTGTGGCTGATTCCAAACTTTGTCAAGTGCATCAACCTCCTGCCCGTGATTAATTAAATTTACATAAGGCCCATTGATTTGGACTGAGCTCCTGCACTAGGCCCCAGCAGATCACACCAAAATGAAATCACTCATGCTAAAATTCTAGGCACCAAAATGAAACTAAGTTGTTTATCTAACATTGCAAGGAATTAGAAGAGAGCCAGAGATCAGTCAAGTTTCGAAACAGGTCAGTTTAAGCTGTACAATAAGGAAATCTCCTCCATTTTAACCCGATAGAAAAAGTTAACTGCACGTAAACTGATGCTAACTTACCTGCTTTTTATATCCTGTTGTTTCTTTGCTCCTGATCAAGCTACCTTATAAAAACCAACAGCTCTGTCAGAACCATTGGAGCACCTTTTCTAATTTTCGAAGGAGTTGCTGCCCCAATTCATGAATTGCTATTAGATATTTAAATTTGTTATGATTTTGTCTTTTGGTAAGAAAATCAGAAGCCATCATGCATAAATGCAGAATTTTCTTTTCTTCCAACTTCACTCATTCCTATCAGCCATGGAACAAGTACAGTTTAGAAGAAAATGGTGCCCCTAGTCTTTTTCTGCAATGAAAGTAAATGATCTTCCTATGCTTATAAACCCATTTTCTGTCTTCTCTAAGGCCCTCATTCTTGTCTGATAAGGTCTATCCTCTCTCTAGCTTTAATCTTACTACTTTTATGCTTCAGTCTTGAAAAACATTCAGGTCCTTTCCATGTTCAAATAAAAGGTAAATTTAACAAGCCACTGACTTACCTCTTTTATTTCTCTGTTTATAAGAACATTTGATAATAAATGAAAATCCTCATTTATGAAAAACTTTATTTATGAGAAAAAGTATTCATTTGTTAATTAGATTTATCTGTAAGAAAATGTTACTGTAAACTTTTGTATTTATGGAAGCCTATAGAACAGGGATTCTCAATCTTCCTAATGCCATGACCCTTTAATACAGTTCCTGTGGGTCATGACCCAGAGGTTGAGAACCACTGCTTTAGACTGTAGTGTGCAATTATGGGGTACAATCTGCTGGTTTTATATACAATTTGAAATACTTTCATACATCACCTTACTTGTTTTAAAAGACTTTCATTTCATCCCACTTCCTCACAGCACATGAAAAGAGCCCTCCCTTGCCCTCCGTAGTGCCTCCCACCACACTTCTTTGTCTATTCCTTCCAACCTCTTCCCCTTCTTTGCTAAAATGAAAATCCGAAAGAGAATTGGATGTCTCCAGAGTGGGAGGGATGAAAAGAGAGTCAGGACAGCCCAACATGACCTGCTCTGAGGGTACCATTGGTGAGACACCTGGAACTGAAACAGGTGTGCATGTTCCTCAATAAAGTGATGCCTCCCTCAACAGGGCAGAAATTGGTTTTGGAGGATGTGAAAGTTATCAGTATCAAATGAGTAACTACTGTCAAACTCTGAACAAAAAGGAGGCAGGAGGCCATGAAGGAAGGGATGGATAGTCCTATGACAGGAACTATGTAAGAAATTCCTCACAACTGCAGGATTCCAGACGACCCACTTGCACAAAGACACTTGCCTAACAGCAGTTCTCTGTACCAATGAGCTAACACCAGCTCCTGCAACAAACCAGGTACCCAATAGACTCATTTCAAAACAGCTTGTGTGGACTTCTCTTCTTCATCTTTAAAATGTTTCCCTCAGCCCAACCTCTTTGGATGCATCTATGATCATCATAGCACATAAAAAAATCTGCTCAAAATCATCAGAAAGCACAAATAGATACCACTCTATTTGTCCTACCACAAGAATGTCTAAAATTAAACCCAAAGAAAAAAATAAAACTAGTTCTTATGTGTATAAGTTCATATGTATATGATCAAAGCTTAGATTTTATTCCATGTTTGATTACACTTATTTAAAGAAAGGCAATGAATGGGTAACATTCATTCTAATTTGTCTCCCAGCCTGCATCCTGCCTCCTGCCGGTCCATTCTCCATGCTGCCACTCACTTTTGACTAAGGAACTTAAGAGTTCCTTTAAAAAGTTTCTTCCCAGAGACAAGATGCCTGAATGAAGCCAGCTTTCCACAGAGACTCCCGTCCAGAAGGAGAGTTAAAGGACAGAAATTTAGCAAGGAACCTGGTAGATTAGAGCTGCACCAAGAGAGAAGGTTGAAGAATGCACATCAACCCTGCTGAGGTGAGCTGCAACCCCAAGGAGAAAAACAAAAGGTAAAAATCCATCAAGCAGACAGGAGTGCCCTTCCCCAAGAGAACGGCTTGGAGTGCCCCACAAACAAACAAGCAGAGTTCAAAGGTCCTCCCACTACACTCCATGGAAGAGACCCTCTAAAAACTGGACCAACCTCCCCCACTAGGGTGCCACGGTGTTCTCCTGCCAGGCATAAAACTGTATATATTCTCTACCTGCAATTCTGAGCTCCCAGCACTCCCCTCCACTCTCACTCTGAAGTCTGGAGACCAGTCCCCCAGGAGTCCAGATTCTTGGGTGATTTCTCAAGGGGTGTGAACAGGGCCTAGACTGCAGCTGGTCAGTCCTGATTCTGCAGCATGGGAGTGAGGAGAGGATGGTCAGCTGAGAGGGAACCACACCGGAGCAGGGTGCCCTGAGGCACAGAGCAGCAGCCGTTTTTGGCAACAATAGGGCTCACTCCTGGATATTCTGAAGACACACCCCTAGTCTCTCTGGGCAACCAGAGGATGCTGGGCATCTTCTCAGGTGACAACCACCATGGAACAGATCTGGGATGGAAACACAGGCCCCATGAGTAAAGGGTTTGACTGAGGTGGTACTGGCCAGGGTGGAGCGCGGGGACTAGAAGATGCGCGCAGAACTGGGAAATTCCCAGGGCGGGGCTGACCCAGAGGACTGCTGTACTGAGCCTAAGATGCACCAGGCCCTCAGGGGATCGTCAGCCTATAGACAAAGGAAGGCAAGAGGCTAGAACTGACAGCTAACTGAATACAAACCTGCAGGAGCAAAGACTGGGCCTGAGGCACAGGCTCTGGGAACTCAAAACAGCTTCTCTTCTCCAGGGGAATTTAGCAGGGACAGAAACAAATTCTCACAAAGTTGTTCTGTTCTGTTCTGTCAGTAACATCAATCAGGGGTGGGGCTGGAACAGAGTGAACACCCCCCAGCCTCCATCAAGTGTCCGAGGTTGTCAGGCCTCACCTCCCCCTGCTGGATAGAGGCATAGCACAGAGGCCTGGCTGAGCAGATATAGACTTCCTTGTGATTCAGGAAGAAGCAAACCCCTGGAGTATCTGTTCATTAGAGGCAACTGGGTCACAGCCCTGCGGGGCTATCAGTGACTGGGTGTGACAGAGGTGCAAGGTGGGGAAGGAGGCATCAACTGTAACAGACTAATCTATTTGCTGGGTGGGTCCTCCTGACTTCACGGAGCACCAGAACAAGCCATATCTGAGTTGTCACCAGACCCCTGTGATCCAGTTGCCAGAGACCTTTTAAACTCTCCCACCTGAGACAGGTACTGACTGAGACAATTGATTTGGACCTTTTCAACTGAGCAAATCGTCTGAGGACTATTCAAGTGGTGCCCTGGGTGTGTGGTTGTAGGAAGGTTTGATTTTCCTTTTCCAATTGTTGCCTGTAGGGGGCGGGGTGACTTAATTGCTGGTGTTTCTCCACAGATGAGACATCAACCCAGAGTAACTGTTTCACTAGGGTCAGACAGAGACGAGCTGAAAACAAGACAGAACCACTTAGACCCACCACATCAAACAGGTCCCCAATTTCTCAGGCCATAGCACTGTACAGGTCCTCGACAAAGCTCCAGGGGAAAAATCAAATGGTGTAAAATAATCATGGGGTGGAATCAGTGGAAAAACTCTGGTAACATAAATAACCAGAATAGATCAACCCCCCCCAAGAAAAGATATGGCAGATGTACATGAAGATCCCATTCATAAACAGCTGGCCAAGATGTCAGAAATGGAATTCAGAATTTGGATTGCAAACAAGATTAAGAGAATGAAGGAAAATTTGGAATTAGAAATTCGAGGAGCAATTCAAAAGTCGGAAATAGAAATTTGAGGAGAAATTCAAAAGTTGTCTCAAGAATTTAATGAATTTAAAAACAAAACCACCAAAGATTTTGACACACTGAAGCAAGAATTTGCAGCCCTCAAAGATCTGAAAAATACAGTAGAATCCCTCAGTAACAGTGGAGCAAGCAGAAGAAAGGATTTCTGACATTGAAGACAAAGCCTTTGAACGGTCCCAAACTCTCAAAGAGGAAGAGAAATGGAGAGCAAAAATGGATCCTTCTCTCAGAGAGCTCTGGGATAATTCAAAGAAGGCTAATATCCACATCATTGGAATCCCTGAAAGTGATGAAGTGTCCTCGCAAGGCACAGAGGCCCTTGTCCATGAAATTATGAAAGAGAATTTTCCAGCCATGCCAGGAGATTCTGAAATTCAGATAGCAGTTTCAGAACCGCAGCCCGATTCAATCTGAATAAGACATCCCACAGGCATATCATAATTAACTTCACTAAAGTTAATATGAAGGAGAAAATTCTGAAAGCAGCCAGACATAAGAAATCCATTACTTACAAAGGGAAGAATATTAGAATGACTACAGATCTCTCTGCTGAAACTTTTCAAGCCAGAAGAGGGTGGTCACTGACTTTTAATCTCCTAAAGCAAAATAACTTTCAACCCGGATCCTGTATCCAGATAAACTGAGATTTTCATCATTTTCATCATTTTCATTTATGATGGAGAAATTAAATACTTTAATGACATTCATATGTTGAAGAAATTTGCCATAACCAAACCAGCTCTTCAGGATATTCTCAGACCTATCCTCCATAATGACCAGCCCAATCCTCTACCACAGAAGTAAACTCACTCAGAAACTTTTGATCAAACTCCAACTTCCACAGTGGCGAAAGGATTAAAAATGTCCACTGGATGTTCGAAAAACTTGATACCGAAAATTTTACCAGACCTATCAATATTCTTCATTAATGTGAACGGCTTAAACTGTCCTCTAAAGAGGCACAGATTAGCTGACTGGATACAAAAACTCAGGCCAGATATTTCCTGCATACAAGAGTCACGTCTTACCTTAAAAGATAAATATAGACTCAGGGTGAAAGGATGGTCATCCATATTTCAGGCAAATGTTAATCAGAAAAAAGCAGGTGTTGCAATTCTATTTGCAGACACAATAGGCTTTAAACCAACAAACGTCAGGAAGGATAAAAATGGTCACTTCATATTTGTTAAGGGTAATACTCAATATGATGAGATTTCAATTATAAATATTTATGCACCCAACCAGAATGTACCTCAATTTATAAGAGAAACTCTAACAGACGTGAGCAACTTGATTTCCTCCAGCTCCGTAATAGTCAAAGATTTCAACACTCCTTGGGCAGTGTTGGATAGATCCTCCAATAAGAAGCTGAGCAAAGAAATTTTAGATTTAAACCTAACCATCCAACATTTAGATTTAGCAGACATCTACAGAACATTTAATCCCAACAAAACTGAATACACATACTTCTCATCAGCCCACGAAACATACTCCAAAATCGATCACATTTTAGGTCACAAGTCTAACCTCAGTAGATTTAAAGGAATAGAAATTATTCGTTGCATTTTCTCGGACCATCATGGAATAAAATTTGAACTCAGTAACAACAGGAATCTGCATACTCATACAAAAACATGGAAGTTAAAGAACCTTATGCTGAATGATAGCTGGGTCAGAGATGAGATTTAGAAGGAAATTGCCAAATTTTTGGAACAAAATGACAATAAAGACACGAATTACCAGAACCTCTGGGATACCACAAAGGCAGTCCTAAGAGGGAAATTTATAGCACTGCAAGCCTTCCTCAAGAGAACGGAAAGAGAGGAAGTTAACAACTTAATGGGACATCTCAAGCAACTGGAAAAGGAAGAACATTTCAACCCCAAACCCAGTAGAAGAAAAGAAATAACCAAAATTAGAGCAGAATTAAATGAAATTGAAAACAAAAGAATTATACAACAGATCAATAAATCAAAAAGTTGGTTTTTTGAAAAGGTCAATAAAATAGATAAACCTTTGGCTAACCTAACCAGGAAAAAAAGAGTAAAATCTCTAATCTCATCAATCAGAAACAAAAAAGACGAAATAACAACAGACTCCTCAGAAATTCAAAAAATCTTTAATGAATATTACAAGAAACTTTATTCTCAGAAATATGAAAAGCTGAAGGAAATTGATCAATACTTGGAAGCACGTCACCTTCCAAGACTTAGCCAGAATCAAGTGGAAATGTTGAACAGGCCCATATCAAGTTCTGAAATAGCATCAACCATACAAAATCTCCCTAACAAGAAAAGCCCAGGACCAGATGGCTTCACATCAGAATTCTACCAAACTTTTAAAGAGGAACTACTACCTATATTACTCCACCTGTTCCAAAAGGTAGAAAAAGAAGGAAGACTACCCAACATGTTCTATGAAGCAAACAACACCCTGATCCGCAAACCAGGAAAAGACCCAACAAGAAAAGAAAATTATAGACCAGTATCACTAATGAATATAGATGCAAAAATATTCAATAAGATCCTAACAAACAGAATCCAGCAACACATCAAACAAATTATACATCATAACCAAGTCGGTTTTAGCCCAGGGTCTCAAGGCTGGTTCAATATGCATAAATCTATAATTATAATTCATCACATAAACAAATGAAAAAACAAAGACCATATGATTCTCTCAATTGATGCAGAAAAAGCTTTTGATAATATCCAGCATCCTTCATGATCAGAACACTTAAGAAAACTGGTATAGAAGGCACATTTCTTAAACTGTTAGAGGCCATCTACAGCAAATCCACAGCCAATATCGTATTGAATGGAGTTAAATTGAAATCATTTCCACTCAGATCAGGAACCAGACAAGGCTGCCCATTGTCTCCACTGCTCTTTAACATTGTAATGGAAGTTTTAGCCATCGTAATTAGGGAAGAAGAAGCGATCAAGGGTATCCATATAGGGTCAGAAGAGATCAAACTTTCACTCTCGCAGATGATATGATTGTATATCTGGAAAACACCAGGGATTCTACTACAAAACTCTTAGAAGAGATCAAGGAATACAGTAGCATCTCAGGTTACAAAATCAACATTCATAAATCGGTAGCCTTTATATATACCAACAATAGTCAAGCTGAAAAAACAGTTAAGGACTCTATTCCATTCACAGTAGTGCCAAAGAAGATGAAATATTTGGGAGTTTATCTAACAAAGGACTAAAAGATCTCTATAAAGAGAACTATGAACCTCTAGGAAAAGAAATAGCTGAAAATGTTAACAAACGGAAAAACATACCATGCTCATGGCTGGGAAGAATCAACATTGTTAAAATGTCCATACTACCCAAAGCAATATACAATTTTAATGTAATCCCTATTAAAGCTCCACTTTCATACTTTAAAGATCTTGAAAAAAAATAATTTGTTTTATATGGAATCAGAAAAAACCTTGAATAGACAATACATTACACAGAAATAAAAACAAAGCAGGAGGAATCACGCTACCAGACCTCAGACTTTACTACAAATCGATAGTGATCAAAACAGCATGGTACTGACACAAAAACAGAGAAGTAGATGTCTGGAACAGAATAGAGAACCAAGAAATGAATCCAGCTACTACCGTTATTTGATCTTTGACAAGCCAATTGAAAACATTCAGTGAGGAAAAGATTCCCTATTTAACAAATGGTGCTGGGTGAACTGGCTGGCAACCTGTAGAAGACTGAAACTGGACCACACCTTTCACCATTAACTAAGATTTAAACTTAAGACATGAAACTATAAAAATTCTAGAAGAGAGTGCAGGGAGAACCCTTGAAGAAATCGGTCTGGGCGAGTATTTTATGAGGAGGACCCCCCCCCCGGGGCAATTGAAGCAGCTTCAAAAATACACTACTGAGACCTGATGAAACTAAAAAGCTTCTGCACAGCCAAGAACACAGTAAGTAAAGCAAGGAAATAGCCCTCAGAATGGGAGAAAATATTTGCAGGTTATGTCTCCGACAAAGAATCCACAGAGAACTCAAATGTATAAGCAAGAAAAGAACAAGTGATCCCATCGCAGACTGGGCAAGGGACTTGAAGAGAAACTTCTCTGAAGAAGACACGCATGGCCTACAGACATATGAAAAAATTCTCATCATCTTTAATCATCATAGAAATGCAAATCAAAACTACTTTGAGATATCATCTAACTCCAGTACGATTAGTCCATATCACAGAATCATAAGACCAGAGATGTTGGTGTGGATGTGGAGTAAAAGCACTTAGAGATCTAAAAATAGATCTGCCATTCAATCCTATAATTCCTCTGCTAGGTATATACCCAGAAGACCAAAAATTACATTATAACAAAGATATTTGTACCAGAATGTTTATTGCAGCCCAATTCATAACAGCTAATTCATGGAAAAAGCCCAAGTGCCCATCGATCCACAAATGGATTAATAAATTGTGGTATATATACACCATGGAATATTATGCAGCCTTAAAGAAAGATGGAGACTTTACCTCTTTCATGTTTACATGGATGAAGCTGAAAAATATTCTTCTTAGTAAAGTACCTCAAGAATGGAAGAAAAAGTATCCAATGTACTCAGCCCTACTATGAAACTAATTTATGGCTTTCATATGAAAGCTATAACCCAGTTATAACCTAAGAATAGGAGGAAGGGGGAGAGGGAAGGGAGGGAGGGGGGAGGATGGGCAGAGGGAGGGTGATTTGTGGGATTACACCTGTGGTGCATCTTACAAGGGTACATGTGAAACTTAGTAAATGTAGAATGTAAATGTCTTAACACAATAGCTAAGAAAATGCCAGGAAGGCTATGTTAACCAGTGTGATGAAAATGTGTCAAACGGTCTATAAAACCAGTGTATGGTGCCCCATGATCACATTAATGTACACGGCTATGATTTAATAATAAAAATAATAATAATAAAAAAAGTTTCTTCCTGGGCAGCTCCTGTGGCTCAAAGGAGTAGAGTGCCAGCCCCATATACTGGAGGTGGCAGTTTCAAACCTGGCCTCGGGCCAAAAACTGCCAGAAAAAAAAAAAAAAAAGTTTCTTCCCTTTGAAAACTAAAAGTCCAAAATCTTGACCTCTGAGCCTGTAACAACCCAGGCCCAGGAGAAATCACTGCCTTATTGCTTGCTAATCCACTATGAAATCTAGTCAAGTCAAACAGATCATTATTCATACCTGTTATCTCATGCCTTCCTTCTACAGGAGTTTGAGCCTGTTTTTCACTCTGCCCAGACTGCTCTTTCTAAAGTCCTCTCTTCCTGCCCATAAGGTAAATTCACTCTCAGTTATCCCTGCCAGGAAGCCTTTCCAAACACCTCCCAAAAATAGTGGCTTCATTTCCCCCATTTTAATATTAACAAGTTGCCTCTTCCACCAAACCAGTAAGCTCACCATGAAGCTCTGTGGTCCAACTCTATCAGAATCATTATATACTCTAAAAATCCAGATTTCTGGGCCCTGCACCCAACCTCAGAATCTCTAAGGAAAGAACATGGAAGTCTGTACTTGGACATTCCCTTCCATGAAATTCTTTATGAACAAAAAACAAAATGCAAACAACCACACTAAACTATGGGCTTCAGCTTCTTTATTTTCCTACAGATTAATACAGAGCCTGGTCTCATACATAGGTGATACTATTTGTTAAATACACACATACATAGTTACATAATCTTATGTACTACAAACTTAATGTATTTAATTTTGAACTTCTCTCAAACTATCTTTTTTTCCCCTACCTTTCTCATTTGAGTTATTGAGGCTCTCTTCATTCTAATAACTAATACAGTTCTTTGTCAGAAAAAGGCAATTAATGTTTTACTTTTAAGTTTAATTTTTCCTTATAAAACTAAAATATTTTTAAAAATGAAAATCAACTAGGGACCTATACACTACAGTTCAAATGTTGGCTTGTCCACACTCCTCAAAAGTCATTGAAAACTGACATCTTAGCACAATATCCTCATCAGGATAGAGTTCTGGCTTTTTTATTTTTTTTCTTTTTTTCTTTTTTCTTTTTTTTTTTTTTTTATTGTTGGGGATTCATTGAGGGTACAATAAGCCAGGTTACATTGATTGCAATTGTTAGGCAATGTCCCTCTTGCAATCATGTCTTGCACCCATAAAGTGTGACACACACCAAGGCCCCACCCCCCTCCCTCCGTCCCTCTTTCTGCTTTTCCTCCCCCCATAACCTTAATTGTCATTAATTGTCCCCATATCAAAATTGAGTACATAGGATTCCTGCTTCTCCTTGTGATGCTTTACTAAGAATAATGTCTTCCACTTCCATCCAGGTTAATACAAAGAATGTAAAGTCTCCATTTTTTTTAATGGCTGAATAGTATTCCATGGTGTATATATACCACAGTTTGTTAATCCATTCCTGGGTTGGTGGGCATTTAGGCTGTTTCCATGTTTTGGTGATTGTAAATTGAGCTGCAATAAACAGGCTAGTACAAGGCTTTTTTAAACTCTGGCTTAATTGGTTATGAGTTATCTGCCACTAATATGAGGGAGTCTTACAAGAATAAATGTGTAAAGGGAATCCTTATTCTCTTGGTCTTAGGGAGAAAGGCCATTTCTAAGTTAGCATCCAAATCTTATGAAAAGGAGACACAGGTACCAGTGTTTAAATGGCTGCTAGATGTTTTCACACACCTCCATAGGGGAAAAAATGGTTGAAATTAAATAATATTTCCATTTGTCTATTTTTTTTGAGTTTTTTTTTATTTTACTTTACTTTTTCAAATTAATATAAGGGTACAATTTTTAGGTTACATTGTTCTCACTTCCAGGGTAAAGTGCCATTTGTAGAAGCGCCCTCACCCAGGGGGCGTGTTATACACCCTCACGATGTGCACGTTCGGTGAGATCCCGCCTCATGCTCCCTCTCCTTCTGCCAAACTCTCACTTGTGGATATTGCAATAACTTCATCCTTTTAGATTATAATTTTCCAAACTTTTTTCTTTCTTGTGGATGTATTGCACAAGATGGTGTTATTCTATTGATTATAATTTGTCTTTTCACTAAAATTAAGATAGTGTGTGTTTTAAAGAAAAAAATACTACATTAAAATAAGCAAAAAAACCAGTATTTAATATTTACTCGACTTTCCCATTCAAATGGATAATATCATCATCCTATATATTCTTGAATTAAATGTAAATCTAAATTGAAATTCATTCTTTTGCATGTGGCTAATCAATTTTTCCTAATACAGTTTACTGAAGAAACTATCCTTTTCTCTTTATGTGTTCATGATAATTTTGTCAAAGAGCAGTTGATTATAAATGCATGAATTTATTTCTGGACTGTTTATTCTCTTCTGTTGATCTATATGTCTGTTTCTATGACAGTATCCTGCTATTTTGATTGCTATTGTTTTGTACTAGATTTTTGAAATCAGGTAGTATGTTATCTCTACTTTTGCTCTCTATTTCTCAAGATTGCTCTGGTTATGCAGAGTCTTTTGTGGTTCCATATAAATTTAATTTTTTTTCTATTTTCGTGAAAATTGTCACTGGAATTTTGATAGGAATTTTATTGAATCTATAGATCACATTGGTTATTAGGGAAAATTTAAGAATATTAATTCTTTCAATTTATGAACATAGGATATCTTTTACTTTGTATATTCAATTTCTTTCATCTATATTTTATACTTTTTAGTACATAGATATTGATACTTCACCTCCTTAGTTAAAAATAATTGGCCAGGTATAGTGGCTCACAGCTATAATCCTAGCACTGTGGGAGGCCAAGTGCTTGAGCTCAGGAGTTCTTTATCTCTACTAAAAATAGAAAAACTAGCTAAGCATCATGATGGGTACCTGTATTCTCAACTACTCTGGAGGCTGAGGCAAGAGGATTGCTTGAGTCCCAGAGCTTGAGGTTGCTGTGAGCTATGATGAGGCTATGGCACTTTACCCAAGGCAATGGTGAGACTCTGTCTCAAATTAATTAATTAATTAATTAATTTCATGTTCTTCATTAAAAAAATATTCTTAAGCATTTTTGATGATATTGTAAATAGGATTATTTGCCTAATTTCTTTTTGGGAAAAAAGTCAACTCAAAATTTATTAAAGATTTAAACATAAGACCTGAAACTATAAAACATAAAGAAAAAGGTTCTTGACATTGGTCTGAGCAATTATTTTTCATATATATAACGTTGATAGCACAGGAAACTGATACAGAAATATGCAAATAGGATTGCAGAAAACTAAAAAGCTTTGGCATAGCCAATAATACTATCAACAGAATCAAAAACAACCAATGGAATGGGAGAAAATATTTTCATATGACACATATAATAAGGAATTAATATCCAAAATACATAACAATGTTTATTAAGCTTCTGCTGATGAGCAAGGAACTCAAACAGATTAATAACAAGAAAATAACCTGAATAAAAATGGGTAAAACACCTGAATAGACATTTCTCAAAAGAAGACATAAAAATAGCCAACAGGTACACATAAAAGAAAAACGCCTAACATCACTAATCACTAAGATAATGAAATCAAAACCACAATGAGAATGATCTATAACCTCATACTTTTAAAAATGACTATTATCAAAAAGATGAAAGATAGTAAGTACGGGCAAAAATGTAGACAAAGGAAACTCTTTACCTGATGGTGGGAATATAAATTAGTACAGTGATTATGGAAAACAATAAGAAGTTTCCTCAAAAAATAAAAAAGAATTACAATATAATCTAGAATTCACACTTCTGGGTATATGTTGTATGTCCAAAGGAAATGAAATCAGTCCTATGAGGAGATATCTGTACTTTCATGTTCATTGCAGTACTATTCACAGTAGCCCAGGTATGGAATCAAACTAAGTGTCCCTGAATGAATGAATGAAGAAAATGCAGTACGTATTATACAGAATAGAGTATGATTTAGGTCTAAAAATGAAGCAAATCCTGTCATTTGTCACAATATGGATGAACCTGGGGGACATTATGCTAAGAGAAATTAGCCAGGCACAGAAGAACAACTATCTCATGATCTCACTGATTTGGGGAATCTAAAAAAGTCAAACTTGCAGCAACAGAGAGAATGGTGGGTGCCAAGGGCTGGAAGATGGGGAAAGTAGGGAGAAACTTGTCAAAGAGTACAAAATTTCAGCTTTGCAGCATCAGTAAGTTCCAGAGAGGTAAAGTACAGCATAATGGCTAAATAATAATGTGTTGCTTACCTGAAACTTGCTAAGCGAAGATGTTAAATGCTCTCACAACCACCCCACACACATGAAAAGGTAACTATGTGAGTGATAGATTCGTCGACTAGCTTCACTGAGGTAATTATTTCACATTGTATATAAAAAATCATGTTGAACACCTTCCATATACATAATTTTTAATCAATTATAGTTCAGTAGAGCTTAGAAAGAAGAAACTCCATGATGCATCTACACATCATCATCATTCTCTGTAAAATATATGTTTAAATATATTCTCCCTTTCACACCTTTTTTTAATGATTAAGGGTGAGTAGTTTAATAAATATCATGAAAGACAACAGAAATTAATTACTCAGAATATGCTCATGTAATCAAGAAAATTTCAAATACCCTGAGAAAATAACTCTTCGTGCAAAGCCAGAGAATGGAAACTAAGACTTCCTAAGAGTTTATATTCCCATCAGGAAGGTTTAAGCATCAGAGATTGGCCATAAGGTTAGAGCAAGGATGCAGATTCCACTCTGATTACATGCAGAGCTATCCTGCCAAACAGTTTATGCTCTATTCTGTGAAAATTAAAGGTTGAAGATTAAATTCAAGTGATTAATCTAGTTGCAGACAGTCAGTACATTCTCATTAAATGGTTGCTATTAATACTGTCCTTAAAGCAACCAAGTATAGGGCAGATATTCTATAATTGTACCCATTTTATAGAAGAAATTAAAATATATTTTTTAATTATTTCCTACACAACTAGAGTCATATTGATATGTGTAAGTGAGATAGTCCCTCCAAAAGTTTCCCAAGGAAAATTTCTTAACTTCAGACTTTCAGACTGTCTTCCTCAACTAAATACGTGCACATTCTTCCAGAACTTGACCATATAAAGCTACCTGCATTCCACTAATGATAAGCCAGTATCAACTTCTCCAACTATGAAGTACCTCAAATAATCCAACCCACTTACATATTTAGTTTCCTGCTGGTAGAATGAAACAAATAAACTAAAATTTAAAGATGACATGATTTCCTATCCACAAAGGTTATCTGTTGGGCAGTGTATCCATTGAATTCTGCTAAAAATAATCTCTTAATTTTCCTGTTTTCTATTTACTTTTACCCATACGATGTCATTGTTCTGCGATGTGGAATGTGAAATGTATCCAGAAAAGAGATGAAAAAGAGGAAAGATGTATAGCTCTGGGAGGCACCAGAAATTGTCACTGAGTCCCTAAAGAACCATGGTTGAGTCTGTAGTTTTGCTTATAACCAACTTCCTCCATCATCACAGATTCTCTTAAATTCACCAAGAAAAAAGATTGGGGGCGGTGCCTGTGGCTCAGCGGGTAGGGCACCGGTCCCATATGCCGGAGGTGGCGGGTTCAAACCCAGCCCCGGCCAAATTAAAAAAAAAAAAAAAGAAAAAAGATTGGGAGGTGGCTGGGAAGAGAACCTCTTTCTTATGTTTCATATCTATGGTTATACAGTTATCCATGGCCAAGTCATTACTTTAGGCCAGGTCTGAGGATTGAGCTACTCCTTGTTTAGGTGATTTGGTCACCATTTCTTTACTCATGTATACTCAATGCCTCATTCTCGATTGTACGTCAGATAGACTGAAGATTAAGCTGGAGTTAATACTTTCCTGTTGAAAATAATTTGTGTTTTGATTAGTAAGGACAAACCAAAAAGAATGAAAGAAGTCATTGTTCTTTGACTAAATAAATATGGAAAACTAAGCTTATATTTCAAGCTGTGTTTTAAAGCTATTGAGCATAGGATGTAACACATGTTGACTTTTCTAACAGGCATGTGAGTAATTCTACTCACTGCCATTTGGGGCAGGAATGTGGTTAACAAGACTTGAATTTTGTAGAGTAAAATATTTTCAAAGCATTCTATGTTCGTGTTTGAAACAAAATTATAATGAAAGCTATTTATCCATGATACTAACAATATTCTCACTTTATTTTAGAGTGTAGATCATAAATAGTTGTGCTATGTTTTCTGTTGATGGTGTTCTATTGAGGGGGGTTTTAAAACTTTTGGGGTGGAGACAATGTCACCTACTTCATGTCGTGGGCATATAGAGAGCTATGCATGAATAATTGTCATTGACTGCCTCCATAATTAAAGGAAACGAGAATGCTATAAACAAAATCAAATACTCAGATATGCTTCTCTCCCCATTGCCAGAATCATGTTAGTCACATTCTTCTGTTTGATTTTTAGGAAGAGCTGGTACATTGCCTCCCACATGCACCCCACGCTCCAATCACAGCCAAATATTAGCAATAATATTAATGGTAATGGCTATCATTTATAGGACACTTTCAATAAAATAAGAACTTTAGATTATTTTCTCTAATCTTCACATTTACCTGCAGCAGACATTTTTTTTTTCCTGGTCAGTAACCACATAAAATTAACCAAACCAATCTTCAAGGTCATGCAGTCAGAGATACTGTGCGATATTTAAGTGCATGAACTTACTGTCACATAACCACATGTTCAAGATCCAGTTCCTCAGGCCTCCATAGGAAGTTGCTTTACTTCTCCAAGTTTTCACTTCCTGACTACAAAATGAACATAATATTAGCCAGGCATTGTGGCAGGCACCTGTAGTTTCAGCTATTCGGTAGGTTGAGGTAGGAGGATTGCATGAGCCCAGGAGTTTGAGGTGGCTGTAAGCTAGGCTAACGCCAAGGCACTCTAGCCTGGAGCAACAGAGGGAGACTCTGTGTCAAAAAAAAAATAAAACAAAAACAAAATGAGTATTGTAATTTTATCTTTTCTGTTGAATTATTATGGAAATTGAGTGAGATACTCAAGGGAAATAGCTTAGCAAGGTAACTAAGACATATTGGATGTATACACACACACAAACACACACCCAGTAACGGTAAGGCTTGTGTTTCCAGACATTGTGATTCTCGAAAACTGGTGATTCCCCAAGAAGCCACACTTTATCTTCATTTCTACTATATGCTTTTACTAATCTATCTTCCTTGCACCATCCAACTAAGATTTTTTTCTCAGACCACAATATTAGCAAAGATAATTATGTTCTTGTTCATCCTTCAAATCTAAGAACAGCTTTCTCAAAAATCATCCATGCTTCCTAAAAATAAGCTATGTCCCCACAGATTCCAGGATATCATTTCCCTCATATCACTTATTATGTATTATAACACACACTACATGCCTATCTCTCTGCATGCACCAAGAAACTGTGGGGTCCTAAAGGGCAGGAACTAGCAACTTTACTTAGTTTCACTCAATACCCAACACACAACCTGAGCTATGGGACATACTCAACAGATGTTGGGAGGAGAGATAAATAAATCAAGGGAGGGATGCATGGGGCAGCAGCTGAGCACAGTGACGCCACCCATGTGGAGATTCTACTCAGAGGAAGCAGGCTCTAAGCAGAAAGGAGAATCGTGGATTCAAGAGATGTGTTACCACAGCTGCATTTATCTGGGTTCCCTTCCTCCTGGAAAAGTACAAACTTAAAGGCCAAATGCTGTAGAATACAATGTATAAGGAATTCAGAATCTCTCCTTTCCCCCTCTAGCCTGAGGGTTGGGGAAGTTGCTAGTGTAACTCTGAGTTGAGGCTGAAATCCTGAGAATCAGGGCCATCAGGTGCACATCTCAGAGTGCAAAGGCCAGAGAACTTGACATTTTAATGTTTAGGGGCAGGAGAGAGATGTCTCATCTTCAAAAAGAAAGAGAAAATTTGCCTTTCCTCGGACTTTTTGTTCTACCTGCACATATTGGAAGGTGCCTGTTTGGGGTGAAAGAGAATTTTCCCTATTCAATCCACTAATTCTAGTGCCAGCCTCTTCTGGAAACACCCTCACAGATACAATGCTTTACCAGCTATCGGGGTATCCTTTAGCTGAGTCAAACTGACGTGTTTAAGCATTGTATTCTAAACCAAAGTTTCTCAACTTTAGGGGCACATTAGAGAGACCTGCAAGGCTTATAAAAAATATACCAGATCGACTGTCATCTCTACCTTCTCCCCCTCAATCGGAATTTGGGGGATCTTCCTTCACGGAATTCTAATATAAAACTCTGGTGGGAACCTCTGTTCTACCAGACTACCAGCATCAACCAAAATCTAGTGCAAGTACTGATGCACTCCTCAAAAGGTACTGGTCCATAATGAGATAAGTGCTAAAACTGGGAGTGCGTCTCAACCAATTTGAGTTGCTCTAACAAAATGCCATAGATTGAATGACTTACACACAACAGAAATTTCTCTCTCACAGCTCTGGAGGCTGGGAAGTCCGAGATGAAAGTACCAGCAGAATGGATGTCTGCTGAGGGCCATTTCCTGCTTCATTGGTGGTGTCTTCTCACTGGGTCCTCTCATGGTGGAAAGGCAAGGCCCCACTCAGGGGCCTTCTATAAGGAGTCTAATTCCATGTGTGCAGGCTCCACCCTCGCAGTTTAATCACCTTCAGATGCCCCACCTCCTAATACTATCCATTTGTGATTAGGTTTCAACATATGAATTTTGAGCAGACGCAAACAAAAATTGGGGTAAACCATAACAAAATGTTTAGAAACTTGTATAGCAATATGACAAATTATTAGGTCTACTAAATCTAATAATAATAACAAATAGACTAGCAGAAAACAAAGTAGTTGACTCATAAGGAAATACGTTGCTGTTCCTATAAGGAAGGCCTGTGAATAACTAAACATTCACTTCTGGTAAGAAAGATGTGCCAGGCCCCTTCTCTAAGCTGTTATGTCTTAAAGCTGAAAAATTAGGGCTGAGGATTAATCGTTCAGACAAAGCATTGGGCACACCTGGGTACAACAGGGTTAATGAGCAGGAGTGGGGTAGGTGGGGTTACAAACCAGGAACACATGCTCTCCAAGTCAGATAGCTCTCTGTCTAATTGCCCTTAAAATACACAAGGCTCTCACATAACGCGGAAGGTGAGGGCTGAATGAAGTTTTCTGGGTAATGGCTCGAAATGTTTTCCTTATGAGAAGTGGTGTTGAGTTACAGTGTGCAGACCGAGAACTGGGAGGAGAGAAACAGCAGCCCCAACCCGGCCCCCACCTTTTCTGGGGCTTGTAAGAAGGTGGACATGGGCTGACAGAGACCAGACAAGTGATATGTTGAACTGTCCCGGCTCTGGAATCCACTGCTCCTGGAGCGACCTAGGTCCAGTGTTTACAGGGCTTACCCAGGCCCAGCCAAGCAGGCACAGATTCTCCGCTGTGAAATGCCACGCAGGCAGAGACTGACAAGCGGCAGGAGCAGAGCTCTCCCCTTGGACCGCTGTTTCCTGCTGTGCTCAGGGGAGGGGGTTCCTCTGGCAAGTCTCCTGTTGCTGGTGCTGCTACTTCAGCTCCCTCTCCACTCCAGGTAAGCAGGCTCCACGGGAGGGCAGGCTGCATGGGAAGCCTTTGGACCATGAACAGGATCAGAAAGTTTTTCCGAGGAAGTGGGCGAGTCTTGGCATTCATATTTGTAGCTTCTGTCATTTGGCTGCTCTTTGACATGGCAGCTCTCCACCTCTCATTCAGTGAGATCAACACTCGGGTCCTCAAGGCAGACATGGAGAGGAGGGAGCAGGTAGGATTCAGGCTGCAGCCAGACCAAGTGAAGATGTTTTACAGTAGCATAAAAGAGATGAAGCCTCCCCTGAGAGCACATGGGAAGAGGGAAGAGAACTTGAGGAAGACGGAGGAGAGCGTGCACAAGGTTGAGGATGACTTGGACCAAACCCAGAGGGAAAGGAAAGTGCAGAATGCCCTGGGCAGGGGCAAGGTTGCACCTTTGTGGCATCCTGCATATCTGCAGACTCTCCCAGTGACTCCTACCAAGCAGAAGACAGACAGGAGAGGTAGAAAACCTGAAATCTCCTCTCACCAGGTAATACCAAAGCACTCAACAACTCAGAGGGCTCAGGGAACCCCATTCATACCAACAAGAGGCACTCCATTGGTCAAAATATTGGCACACACAGGACCTGTCAGTATAAAACCAGAGGCACTGAAGACTCACAGGCTCAATAGTAACACATCAAAACAAGTAGTTGTAAAGGACCTGGACGTGACCATTGGTCTTAGTACTAACAGATCAAAGCAGCACTCACAGGAGGTAGCGAATGAGAAGACACACCCTGCCAGCCCACCAGTGCCAAAATCTGGGGAAGACATAGCTCTAAATAAAACTGAGACTCAGAGCAAAGAAAGAAATGCAAATAAACACAAAGCCAATAAGGGTAGTCCTTTTTCCAAGTTCATTGTCAATTCAAATCATTTAAAGAAGCAATCTATTAATGAGACATGGCTGGGAGGCTTGCCAGTGGATGATGGCGCTAAAGTGGCTCATGGGAAGAAATTCAATTTCTCTGAAAGCCATGTTGTGATTATAACCAAGGAGGAAGAGCTAAAGACAGACCCCAAAGAGGACCCCAATTCTAAAACCAAAACTATGTTTCCGAAAGTATTGGGGGAAAGCCAAAGGAAACAAGTTTCCAGGAATAGAAGCGAGTCCTCTTTCTCTTCACTTGTTCTACTGAGAGTAACAGTGTCTCATACCAACCAAGCTTTGGCTGGAGAGCGAGAGCCAGCAAGAACTAATCTAACTGCCAAGGATCAGCCTGCAGAACACAACCGAAGTCACATAAAAGCCCTCTTATCTGAAGACCGGGAAATGCACCATGTGTCGAAAATTGATGTGACTCTTTCTTCAAGGGACCCCAAAGCTCCAGGGCAATTTGGACGTCCTGTTGTTGTCCCCCTGGGAAAGGAGAAGGAGGCAGAAAGAAGATGGAAAGAAGGAAACTTCAACGTCTACCTTAGCGATTTGATTCCAGTGGACAGAGCCATCGAAGACACAAGACCAGCTGGGTAAGATCCAGTTCTCTTATCTATCTTCAATCCCAAGTATTATATTTTGGCTCAAATGTAGAGAGAATTTATTTCTAGATAATTTTGTGTGTTTGGGGGTCACCTAGAAAGTTAAAGCAACTTTAATTATTAGATACCATTCAAATATTCTACCATCTACACAGAGAAAAGTTCTGATATAAGCAACACACTCTGTCCTCTTCCTATACTTATTCTTTTGTGACTTTGGCCCTCATCCCTATTGGCTCATGTTCTGTTTCCTTCCCCCTATTGAAAACCTATTAGAATTATTGGGCAAATACAATTCATAATAAAATATATATGAATGGTAGAACTTAAAGTGTAATTCCATTTTAACAGTGATGATGAAGTGAATTCCCAATTTTGGAACTTCTCATTGTTAGTAAGTTTCTCAAGATTATATTTTGGAAAGAAGGACAGAAATACAGTCTTCTAGGCCTCCCTGGGAGCACTTGTTCACCAGCAGAATTTTGCCTAATCATAATGACAACCATAATAGCAAGAAAAGACATGGCTTTGCTTCCTGAAATTTAATGTTCTCTATAGGTGTACATGGTAGGCATTTCAGGAGTTCAGTTTCATAGGAATAACATTGGAAAAAGTCAATGAGTCAATAACTAGTAAACACCTGCAGGAGGTACAAGAGCATAGTAACAATCACTCATATTTGTAGACTCCCATCATTTACAGAGAATTTACAGCATACACACAGATAAACTTCATGATACACTAGAAAGGAGATGACAGGCATTATGGTTTAAATTAATAAAAAGGACACTCAGAAGTTATGTCACTGTGCCAAGGTAATGCAGCTCTGAATCTTCCCAATGGGCCTTCATGAACTAATTCTTTAAAGAATAATTTTCTATAACTGTATTATCAGAAAGAGCATCAAATCATAGATATTTGATCTGATTCAAACACAATTGAGCTCCTAGCTCTTTTTGATGTACTCGTAAGTGAGGGTACTTTGTAGTTGTATGTTCATTATCCACTAATTGATAAAGAATCTCAAGTGTACCTTGAAACTCAACTTCCTGAGCTGAGCAATGTTTGCCTGGAAGTTGGAATTAAGGAAAGTCAAGGCTGAAAGTACATGTGTTATGTAAACAGTGGCCTTGTTTGTCTTCTGTTGTGATGCAGGTGGTCAGTGTTACAAGGAGGATGAACTTTTTCTCATATTAGTAAAAGGAGACTCTTGATTATGATGGTTGCTACAGAGAGGCTGTTTTCAATCTCTTAGCCATTGGCAAATGGCTATCAGGCATGAACTAATTCCCTGCTTAGACCAAGCACTGTGTCATTCTATTCCTCATCCTGGTGATATATCCTTGAGAAGAATGCAAAAATACTTAAAGATGAGGAAACAGAGGCCCTGGGAAGTTAATTCTCTATGATCATTGAGCCAGGGATTGTAGAAAAATGATTACAATCCATGCTCAAAATTATGTTGTACTATCACCAATCTCTTGCCAGTTACCCCCCCCCCCAAATAAAGGAATCTTAAAAATTATATTGGACCAGCTCTAACCTGAACTTCTGTATCTCAAAGAATCATCTGTGCTAGCTTTGAACACAGAATCCAAGGGAATGAAATAGTTATTACAGCAGCCTCATTTTAACATGCCTTAGTGACCCAGCAGACTGAGGAATCTGGGAAGGAATCAGACTCTGCACGGAAGCACAAGTTCTAGTTCCAAACCATTGAAAGGGCAAATGTAGGGAGTCCACATGCAAGTAATAATGACATTGTCATCTATGTGATTTATTAAAGGCTCAGTGGCTCCCAGCACTTGTTAGTTTTTATAATTTGGTCTATGGAAGTTAAGGGCTGCAGCCCAGGAAAGTTACAGTCAGGCTCTGTCTTCCAAAGGAGGCTGTCCCAACTGCAGGAGAAACTCAATGTGCATGAGGGGATGAGTCAGCGAGCTTGTGGCCAGGCCCCCTCCCTCTTATCACACAACCCACCTTAGCTAAATAAAGGCGCACTCTCAGCTAACTGCCTGGCTGATGCCCTGTCTACCAACAGGATGGAGGAGACAGTCCCCCCACCAGGAAGCCTGTACAGGGGCCTTCCAAAGTGTTTGCAGATTTACAGCCCTTTGGTGCTGCTCTTCCTAGAAAGTGAATAAGTCACCTTTTTTCTTTTACCTGAACATTCTAACTATAAATATTTGCAAATTATGTGTTCATATGGATAAAGGTTAGAAGAAAATACAAATAAAAAACAATTGATTCAGAGAGTTGTCCTGATTTGAAGTGAAGTTTATTTCTTTTTTTACTTTTGATTTTATTTGCAGCCTTGCTCAAAAAGTATTGGAGATGGCTCACAAGAATACATTATATACTTGCTTAAGATAATGAATTTTAAAAGTCAACATAAGGGGAAATTTGTGTGTGTGAGAGAGAGAACGCGTACTATAAGAATGCAAGAGAATTGTCAAGATTAGCTAGAGTAGCAGCCCATTGCACCCTTCAAGTATCTTCTTACCGCCTTTTTCATTTCCCAAATATCCATCATTATAATTGAATTAACACAGCAACAGGCATCATAACTGCTCATTAAATATAGATTGACCAAAAAATGGATAAAAATCACAGACTTGCCAGATTTGTTTTAATTCAATTTCCTCCTGTAAAGATAACTAGTTAGTAGTTAATATTTTCTTAAAGTTGAATTAACTGGTGTGCTAGGGTGATGTTAGCATAAAAAGCAGAAAAGACAGGCAGGATTCCCAGGCTCCCAACTTTTCCTACTCTAGTTCTAAAATCAGACTCCCTTTTCCAAACCTGGTATCCCTTCCCACCCTCCTGAGTGCCCAGGATATGTAATCAAATGTCATTTGCCCTTTCTATCACCAGCGTTAGACTGTGCTTGGCAGAGCTGCCCATGTTTTTCCTTCTTGAGTTACAGCAATGGCCCTCTGCACATGGTATATTCTCCACACTGGGCCCTCAGCATGAGGAAAGGTAGACTCACTCTTCTCTACACATTTTGGTCATTATCATCCATTGGTGTTTTGTTAACTGGTTCCTTCACTGTCTCCCTCCATTGTCATCTTCCATGGCCCTCACCATTTCCTCCCATACATTCCAATCCAGTTTCTCAAAATCCAACTCTAGCCTACCTTCACCTGGGCCACGACATGGCTGTGACCTCTAAATTCCAATGACCCTTGATGTGTGCAGCACTCCTTGTTACTGAAACATTCTCTGTTGTATGTTCATCTCTACTGGAGCTGTGTTCTCTTTTGCCTCCTTAGCGAAATTATAAGCTTCTGAAAGAAGCTCTGTCTTTAGCTCAATTTTGTACTTCTCAGAAGTGATGGCAGTGGTGTGCCCTCACATGTTACAGGTTTGCCTCATTACGATTCAAAAGCCATGTTTCCCTGATAATTTTTGAAAACTGACACTACTTTGAAAAATAACAGGTAGCAATTCAATGAGACTTGCAGTAAGTCTTCTTACAAATGAAGCATGAGTCTCCTAATGTTTCATTGTGAATATATTAGAATCAGCTTAAGGTGAATACATCCTGTTTAACACTATAATCTATTCATTTGTGTTGATTCTTTAGTTCATAGTTTTGTAGTTTGGGTTTTACATGTTAACATTTGCACTTTTAAAGGAGGAAAATGTCTTTGTTTATGAGAATGTTCCATATAAGTTAAACAACTTCATTTTTGCCTATGATGTTGGCCTAGAAAATATGCTTAAAGTAAAAAGCTTTGTTGATAGTCTTTTTAAAGTTTCATACTTAATTTTTTAATAAAAAGCTAATTCTTGCCCAGCATGCTCTTAATTATTAAGGTTTATTTCCATCATCCATAATCAACACAGGCACATGCGCACGAGCACGCACACACATGCCCCCTACACACACACAACACACCACGTGGCCCTGAAAATGCAGGGCAAGTCTACTTGGAGAAGTCTATCTTTTGGCCTGCAGCTATAGTTAACAAGGAACTCCAAAAATGAACTTATTTTAAGAGTGCACTTCCTGAATCTGAATTTAGAGAAAAATGACTCAAAGGAATTTTTGCTGCCAGCATTGAGCTTTTAAAGTAGAATATGAATTCTGGCATGCTCATCTACCACTGCTGTGTTGTCATAATGTACTCGACTACTTAACTTAATGCTTTGCTTTTCCTCCAGAACACTGGCAAGCCCCTCACGAAAGCAATTAAAATGGGTCTTTATTCTTTTAACCCAGAGCTGAGACTGTCAGCCAATAATCTGATTCCTTCCTACACAGCTAAAGAGAGGTTTTTCTTGGCACATACGAAAAACCAAAAGATATCACAGTGCCTTTGCCACAAACAATTCTAAATTATTGAGAGGAAAAGAAAACGTTCTCAGACCTTAATTTTGATCGGTGTAGGGTCAAAAAACAGAACTAATGGGTGAGCAGAGGAGGAAAAGGAGGAGGAGAAGGAGAAGCTAGAAGACAGAAAATAAACTCACCGGGTTTCCTCCCGGACTTCAGACGCGGGCAACTTTATCAGGCTGGGGAAAAAGAGCAACTTTAAAGTTAAATGAAATTCAAATGTCTTATTTTTACATGAGATGAATATTTTAATGGATGAAATAGGAGGGCTTTTGTGACTAATAATGATTGGAAACTATTATCAAAAATTAACTGGAGATGCTATGCGATCTCCCTGAGCAATTAACAGAACAGGATCAGGAAAAGAAAAATCTCACATGATGGATTTCAAAGGGTTATTTCTGAAAGCAATGCAGTGGTGCATTTTTTTTTTTTTTTTTATTCCTTTCTGAGGCAGGTTCTCTGTCAGCCAGGCTGGAGTGCACTGGCTTGGTGGTAGCTCACAGTAGCCTCACACTCCCAGGTTCAAGTGATTCTCCTGGCTCAGCCTCCTTAGTAGTTGAGAGCCCACGCCATCATGCCTAGCTCATTTTTAACTTTTTTGTAGAGACAAGATCTTTGGGTTTCACTATGTTGCCCAGGCTGGTCCCCAATGCCTGAGCTCAAGAAATCCTCCCACCACAGTCTCCCAAAGTGCTAGGATTGCCAGCCAGTGATGCCTTTTGAATAGTTGTGTGTTCATTCACCTGCATATGTGCATGTTTTTGTGAGTTTGTGTGTTTGCGTATTAGGGCACAGTGCTATATTTCTCATGGCAGATCATGTAAAAGAGAAGGAAATAAAGGGAAAATTTTGTTTAAAAGGTAGAGGCTAAACCATAACATAGAAAAGATTAAATATGGTGAAGAAATACTTACTGAGCCTTTGGATACTTTTATTTATCACACTCTCCTCATAACTAGGGGAATAACAAACACAAAGATGATCAGAGGAGAAGAAAGGAAAACATAGTTATGCCCCTAATTCAAAGAAAACAGTTAAACAGTACCTAATTAATATAAAACTGAGAAGTGGTAAAGCAAATCAGCGACTTTTCCTCCTAAGTACCATCAAAGACCTAGGAATTCTCCTGGGAGCTAGTAATTAGTCGATGTAGGAATTCGAAGCTATTTACACTGCTTTTTCACACATCTAACTAATCCAGCCTAGTCAGCAGCCTCATCATATCCAATTTTTTTACCCTGGGTCCTCTTGTCCAAGAAAGTAACTTCCTGTTGGCCTTTCCTTGTTGATCCATTCCAGACAGAGCCTTTCAAGAGGGAAACAACTTTGATTGCTCAAGAATCAGAAAAATCCAGAGAAAATGAAAACGTTTAGAAGCCCTGTTTTGTTGTTTGCTTTTAAAATGAAAGTGGTTTTTTGGTTGTAGAATCCCCCTGGGAAAACATCTATATTCTTTCAAAATCAAGTCCCTTCTCAATGGGCCCTGCTTCTAAAATGTGTGTATCTGGGACATGTGGGAAGTGGACACACCGTATGACTCACCTTCTCTTTGGACCCCCAGAACAATTCCTCAAGGTAGCTGCTACCATCATGCCAGGGTTACCCATTACAAAACTGAGATATACAGGAGGGCCTGTGGTTTCAAATTGTGGCAGCTGATTCTGAGTGTCACAGCTCCTTTCCTCGCCCGAGGTATTTGCTCACAGCCCGCTGGGAGCCAGCACACTATGCCAGGCAATGGGGACTTTTCACCCTCATTTCGTTTCAGCCAGCGATGTGTGAGTCTGTGTGTTTGTATGTATGCTTCGCGTGTCCGCATGGGTATTTTTAATCTAACCGATCCTCACAGCTTCATTGTGAGAAATACTATTTAGAATCTCTCATTTTACAGATGAGCAAAGTCAGGCTGGAGAAGAACAAATGACATCTCTGCCATCCTGCCAAGCTAATCACAGATTCGAGATTCCAAACCAAACCAGATTTTCTAACTTTTAATTCTAGTGGTCTTCACATGAGCTACAGCTCCTCCTTCATTTGTTTTGTTATAATCACATGACTGGGGCAGAAATTAGAAGCCCTTTCTCCCTTATACACAGGTGAGAGTTGTGTGAGGGGAATTAGTTTTGCATGACATATACCTAGTCAGAGAAAAATAATTGGTAGGAAATCATTTCCTATTCAACATGAAGTAAAAGTGAATCTTTAAAACTGTACCGTGAACGGAGTGAACGTCCACAGTCAACAGTCTCTGAGCTGTTGCTAAGCAGGATAGCATGGCCTTTGAGGCATGCAGAGCAAATGTTATGCAGAAGCACAGGAGCCTCCTGGAGGAAGGAAGGGAAAGCCTAGCCCAGCCCAGGAGGCTGCAGAAATGGTTGAGCCATGACCTGAAAGGGGAGAGAGTTAGAGTAGAAAGAGCCATTGAGAAATGAGTTTGGGGACAGTGATGAAGATGTAAATGAGGCCACAGAGTAAGTAGAGTCCAGATCACTTAGGGCTGTGTTAAGTTCCTTCTAAGGGTCAATGGGAAACTATGAAAGGGTTTAAAGCCAAAGAAAGAACAATTTAATTTGCTTTTTCTCAGGCGTCTCTTGACCCAGGGGAAAGCATTTAAGTGAAACGCATCCTAAGTTGCAGAGAAAAGTGCAGAGTGGTGATACTAGATGAAGATTCACAAGTGAGCTAACCTAGTCCCATATGTCCCAGAGAAGGTCCCGGGAAGTCGGTGCCTAGCCCAAGGTCATATGTGGGAGGAGAGACAGAGCTACCCGCCTGGTGCCATCACCCCCCACCAGCATTCTTCCTGCTACAGCACACAACCTCCTGTTCTTCTCCCTGCCATCCCATTTCACTGTGACAGCTGCCTGCTCAAAAATAGACTATTGTTGAAGTGGCGGATGTTGATACTGGTGGTTTATATTTCTGAGCCCGAGTCCTGTGGCTTTGATGGCTGTAGCCACCTCAGCAACCACAGCTTTAGTTGGTCAAGGCCTTAGGAGAAGAGGGGATGAGTGTGACTTAAATGTGCTAAATAAAGCAGCCAGGTGATTCAGACCAAATGTCAAGGACAGCGTACCCCAGAAAGAACAAAACACAAAAGTAAAATTTTTGTATCACCTCACCCTCTTATCAGTGAGAGGGAAACAAGCTCCAATCATTCTAAGGTCTCAAAGAAAAGAAAGTACTGTAACTCCAGCCAGAGCTCCTCAGCTCCAGGCTCCATTCTCTTCCCAGCGCTCCTGAAGATACCAGAACCTGGGGAGGGAAGGCCCCCAAAAGGCTCATATCAAGACAGTCATTGAATTGCAAATAGAAGTTGAGAAAATATTCTCCTTGACCTTCTGTTCAAACCTGTGAAGACTGAGACTTGACCCACATAGAACATTTTGACTGTCTTGGAAGAAAATGAAAAATTCATAGAAAGGAGAGAATGTTATCATTCCCTCTATCTTCTGATTCAAAACCTCCTTTATTTGATAGGCTACATTCAAATCAGGTTAGTAGCTAAGCATTCAGCACACCGAAACCAGGAGGGTAGGACACATGACTTTCTGAGTCTCCTGATAAATGATTGAGCACTTGATAGATTCAGATTAAAGGACTGCCTCAGAAAAGGGCAGCGTGCCCAGTCAAAATGTGTGTATTTGCATTAGGTGCTCAGAAGGGTTTTTCACCATGACACATACAAAGTACTTTCATATCCATGATCTCATCAAATCTTCACAGGCATTCTGTGATGAAGCATTGTAATCTCCATCCAAAAAGTAAAGAGACTGAGGTGCTGGAATGGTAATTGACTGGCCTTGATGGTCTGCAGCCAAAAAATATTAGAAACAACTGGTGACAGTAACCTAAGGGAGGCTTCTCCCAAACAAAATAGATTGGGTTAATTTTTAAATCTAGCATGGAGCATATAGTCTCCAAATACCTAATAGGTATAATAAATAGACATGTAAAAAATATGATTTTTAGGCCTCAAAAAGGTTTAAAAACCCAGAACTATCTTACATTTAAATTAGACTTCAACTGCACTCCTCTTCCCATAATATAGCAGAAATCAAAGTTTTCAAAAAAAAAAAAAAAACGGAAGAAAAGGAATTCTTTTCACTTGCTTCAGTGTAGGATAATTTGAAGCTATCCACATGAAGACGGGTGTAAGAGTTACTAATGCTGAAAGCCTAGAGTGAACAAAACAAGCATACTGGTTTTGTTAGATGCCTGGAAAGATAATCTAATCTGTTTAGAGACGCAGGAGAGCAGGCCCCTACAAATTTTCAAGCAGCCCAACTTCTCAGTCACCCGATTCAAGGCAGCACTCTCAGAAACTTTGTATTGGAAACCTCTCGCATCTCTTTCTGTGCCTCTCATCTCTCCCCTTTAAATATTACCTTTCAGATACCAATGTGGTCTGTACACATCTTCCATGTGGTCTTCCTCAGTGTTATTCCTTAAATACATCTAAAATATATGTTTATCAACTATTTGCAAAGATATTACTATTTTTCTGGGCATCTAGTGGAATGCATCATGATCTGCTCACATGGGTTTCTAATGGTGAAATTAAAGCACCATGACACATTGGGGAACACAGAAGTGGCTTCCCAAAATCTCTGAGCTTTTCCTACCTTCAATTTCAAAAAGGCTAACTTTTCAAAACTTCCTTCCAAAGTAGGGCAAAAACCTTGGATTTAAAATATAGGAAAAGTCATCTGTCAGAGCCTGCCTGGAACTTTTCCCAACGCATTTCCATTTCTCACTGGACGCTTTGAAAGCCAACTAAATTTTAACCACAAAGCAACTCTCAGGATTTCACAGCTAAGCTAGTTGGTGTCCCTTGCCATTTAGAATTGCTTCATTTTTTCAGCGTCAAATATTATAAAGAATATTTGTGAAATGTGCTTCACATTTTTTGAAATTATTTTTTGTTTTTATTGTTAAATCATAGCTGTGTACATTAGTGCAATCAAGGGGTACAATGTGCTGGTTTCACATACAATCTGAAATATTCTCATCAAACTGTAGCCTTCATGGCATTTTCTTAGTTATTGTATTGAATTAGAAATGAGGAAGTCAGAGGAAGCCACTTTCTTCTGTACCCTCCCTTCCACTCAGGCTACTAAACTTCTCTTAGCTTTACTTTTTCCAGCCCAGAGTCCAGGATGTAACATTTAACCACTTTATACCAGTGACCTCTAAATCTTCTGCCGTTTTTCTTTCTACCTCATTTACTCTGATGACCCCTAGTTTTGTAGGGGTTTGTTAATACAAAACCCAACAATTTACTTTATCTCTTCCTTCATTCAAACTGCCGGGTCCTGGTAACACAAATCATACACTTATATTTTGACAAAATGTTGACATATCCAACTTTAGAAAAGTGCTCAAAACCCCTCAAAAACCCCTTTATGTATAATTGATAACACTCTTAACACTCTTTCCCTTTACCCATACCGCCTGTCAAAAAGAGTCTCTATTATCCTCAAGCCCCTACCTTGCTATATTGCCACCTTGCTTATATTGGAGATACAATTTTTCCTCCAATATAAGATACAATTTTTTTCAACTTCTCGTCCAATGTGCATAAACTTATAAGCTTATATATGTTATCATTTTTCAACTTCTCATCCCATATGCATAAACTTGTATATGTTACTGTTTTCTTCCTATCTCAAATGGAACTATCTCTTTTACTAAGCTCTAAATTTAAGCTCCATTCCATCTCTATTCATTCAATACATATTAGTCAAATATTTATTATGTGTAACTGTGCTAGAAATTTGTGGCATTGTAGTCAGCCAGGGAGGCTTGTAATGCCTTGTGTAAATTCTGGATGCAGAAGATAAGGGAATAAAACTAATAAATAATGCTATGACAAAAACATAGATGAGTGCAATAAAGAATAACAGAATAGAATTTCTCCTAAATTTTGAAAAGGTAATCAGAAAAGGAACTGAAAGAAAACCAAGGTGGCCAGGGGTAGGGGTCATGGGGGCCATAGTGGAATGATAGGTGGAACGTTGGGCAGGGGTCCCTTAGGTTCTAGAAAAGAATTTGTACATTTTTTTAATTTTGCTCCATAGGAATTGACTGAAGTATTTTAAAGAGGAAGGTGATGTGGATGTGGCAAAGAGTCCTGTTAGGAGGCTTCATTAATGATCCCACAGAGAGAGAGTATAAGCTAAAGAACTAGGGGCGGCAACTGTGGACATGTAAAGAAGTTGAG
Organism: Nycticebus coucang; assembly: GCF_027406575.1. NCBI lineage: Eukaryota > Metazoa > Chordata > Mammalia > Primates > Lorisidae > Nycticebus > Nycticebus coucang. Next base: position 52,835,648 of record NC_069786.1, read on the forward strand.
CTGAGACATATTTGGGTACTACGATGAACAGAAGTTGACAAATTGGTTTTATTTACAGGCAGAAATAGGGTAAAATCTAAAATGGTATCTATATTCCTGCAGCAAAATGGGTGGTGATGCCATTAAGAGGGGCAATGAACAGCAACTGGCTGGGTTGAGTGGGGTGAAATCCACCTATGTGTGAGGTGCCTGCAAGACATGCAGGGCTGATGGCAAGTAGCTGGGGAGGGCAGTGTCAGTCAAATTCAGAGGAGCAATATGACCTGGGCATAAATTTGGAAGATGTTATCACACAAGCTGTGGGCATCAATGAGCTCATATAGTGACAGAATACACAGAAGCAAACAAAGCCCAGGACCCAGCTCTATGACTCTTCTGCTTTGAGATTAAGAGGAGAAGGAAAGAGAAGAGGAGGAAATGAAAGGAAGAAAGCAAGTGAATGATGGGTAAAACCAGGAAAATGTAGTGTCTCATGCAGCAAAAAATTTAAAAGTGGAGAGTGACTGAAGGAAGCTGAACTCGTCATGCACTATAAAGTAGATTAACAGAAGGAGACCTTGTTTGTTGATAATCCTATCAACCTCTCTTTTTTTTTTTTCAACCCTAACCCCTATCTGTACCTTTCCTGAAGTCCACAAATATGTCTGTCCCTTTCTACTCAGGAGAAGGAGAGGAAACAGGGATAACAAATTTCCCCCATATCCAACAACTCTCATTTCTCTTTCTTTTCTAAGTTTTCTCCCCAAATAGTCTACAAAATACTCTCCTCTCCCTCCACTACCTTTTTCTCCTTAATTCATTGTACTCAAGCCCCACTTAATCTCTCCTTGGAAAACTTCAGTCTCATCACTCTTGTCTTTGATGTTTACCACCACAGATTCTGAGAATTGGAATCTGATTTTAGAGGGCTTTTTATTGGCCTTTAATTTTTGGAATTGTTGGCAATTATGCAACCAAAGAAAACAATTTTTTTTAATGCTAGGAAATTCCTTAACTCATATATTTTCTTTTCTTTTTCTAATTATCATTCTTTTCTGACACTGAATTTCAATATTATAGTTCATAATTTGGTATCACCAATGGACACTTTCATGGCTTTCAATGTATAAATTGAAGACATTAGAGTGAGACAGCCACAAGTCAAGGAAGCTGAAGAACAGAATCTCTCCTGGAGCCTCTGGAGGGAGGATGGCCCCATTAGCCTCTTGATTTTAGAATTTAGGTCTCCAGAAATGTGAGACAATATGTTTCTGAGCCAGCAAGTTTGTGGTAATTTGTTACCACTGGAAACTACCACAGATTTTGGTATCAGGAAGCAAAGTTGCTGCTGAAACAAATACTTAAAAATATGGAAGTATTATCCAAGGAATATCCAAGGAATTAGATAATGGGTAGAGCGGGAAGAATTTTGAGAAGCACCATAGAAAAGGCCTGGATAGTCTTAAAGAGACTATTGGTAAAAATATGGCTGATAAAGATACAGCTGGTGAGGGCTCAGAAAGAAATGGGGTGCCCAGTAGAGGAAGCTCCTATCATATTTGAGAATATAGGTGCTGCTCAAACAGAATGTTGGTAAAAATATGAGCGTTATAAGTGCTTCCTGTGAGGGCTCAGAGGACATATGGAACACATTATCGTTGGGAATCCGTGGAAAGGTGTTCCATTGTATACAGTGGCAGCAAACTCGGCTAAATTGTGTTGTATGGTCATGTGAATATTAGTAGGACTTGGATATTTAGCTGAGGAAAATACCAAGCAAGGTGTTGAAGGTGTGGCCTGGCATCTTCTTTCTGTTCGTAGCAAATGTGAGAGGAGGAGATAAATTGAGAAAGGACTATGAAGCAGAATTTCAATAATTTGTTATAGCAGCCACAGGAAACTAATAAAGCCAGTAAGTGAAGTCAGCAATATCTCCTTTGATTCTGAAATGCCAGTGCCTGGATCCTTTGTGCAGAAGAAGATTAGATAGTCTGCCGTTGTATGTTAACATTAAATTTCCAATGACTGCATAAAGACTCCCAACTGAAGTGTGTTGATTTTGTCTTGCTTGAAAATTTAGGACTTGTTCCCATCATCCCTCACTTTTTTTTTTTTTTTTAATGATTAGCCACAAACAATAGCAATAAATCCACTTTGTCTTAAAGCTGAAGTTCCCAAACAGGCCTACCAATGACTTGTGAGTCATTCTTTTGTGTGTTGGGTTTGTTTCTTTTGTTTTGTTAGTTTATTTGATTTCAACACAAGTTCTCAGGCCCTATGTAAACATTCTGAATTGATTTTCTGGGGCTGAGGATTAGATGTGTATGTTTTTCTAAGGCTTTATCAATTATTATGATAATTGGAGAACCATTGAAATTACAGAACATAGCTTGGATTTGCCTACCATTCTTAAGTACCTGCTATGTGTCAGATATATCCTAGGTGAGTTTTATATAATGTTTGTATTTAATCTTAAAACAAGTAAATTTTTAATCTCTGCTTTGTAGTTGTCAAATCGAGGTTCATAGAAGTTATAAAACTTTTACAAGCTGGTAATTAGAGTAACTGATATTCAGCACATAGTCACCTGATTCCAAAACCCATACTCTTAGTGCAGAAAAACCAGAGTGCAATGAAAATTGTCACCTTCCCATAGACACTTTTTTTCTAGGTGAAAAATGTTGCATAAGTCATTTAACTTCTTAAGCTTCGGTTTGCTCTTCTTAAAGAAGTGTATGATAATATGTATCTCAAGCAGTTGTTATGAAGATTGACTAAAGATTATGTACTTTGGCAACTATGAATAAAGTGCCATGCCATCATGGTTTGTTTTATTATGATTTTTACTCTTATCTATTTCTTATTTACAGAATAAGTAGTGTCGCTATGTTATGTGGCAGAAGTGCCAGCTCTCACAACATGCTATATCTATTGCCAGCTACTTCTATTCTTGTGGACTTTGGACTTTCCAGATGGTTACTTCTGGAGCCAGGCCAGACCAGAGTTAGATCCCAGTTCTGCCACTTATGAGCAGTAGAATCACGGACTGGTCTCTCCATGATTTTGATTAGTCATCAACAAAAAGGAAAAGAGATGCTAGTGGTTTGATGTTTAAAGTGAAGCAATTCAGAGGGCTTATAGCATACATTTATGATCACTCTTAACGTTAATGATTATATTATTGACAGTGGCTGTATTAGCAGGATGGAAAATATGCTTTGGGATGTTTCACTGGGCACCACTGTGACACAAGCAGAAGGTGGAAGAATGTGCCAGCCGTGAAGTGATGTGATCTGCAGAAGATGGGAAAACCCAGGCCAGCCGTAACCCATCTAAATACTGATCCCCACAATAGCCTGGTTCTTAGTTCTGTGCCAACAAAATGATATCAACTCAGTAGCAGACCCTCAGTAGGAACCCCCAGATACATAAGAAAGCTTAGAATAATTTAATTATTTACGCATACATATTGTCCCATAAGTACATTCACATGCAGAGTGGGAGAAGGAATTTATCTTTGGCACTTGGCATTTGGCCAGCTGGAAGGACAATCATGACTACTTGGTAACATAAAATAAGTCAGAATGCTCTCTTCTGATATATGATCTAATAATGATAACAATAACTATCATTTTACTATTTAGTAAATTCCAGTACCAGGAACCATGCTAGGCTTTTTATGTTCATTATCACAAGGCTATAAAACTCTATTGAATAAGAACCATTGATTACCTCATTTTGTAGATCAGGCCCAGAGAGATTATGGAAGGTGTTGATGGTTAAAATCTGAGAAATATTGGTAATGAGATTCAAAACCGACTCTAACCACCTACAAATCCCATCCACTGCAGCATGAAGCCGCCACTGGAAGTTCTCATATCCTTCATTGCTAGTCCTTTCCAGCAACCATTGTTACTGGTTATTCTTCTGCTCTTTCATTGTGCATATATCCCTCCCCAAGAAAATGTACATTATAAGGTTATAAAATCATTATTGACATATCTATGCCATGACATAAATATAGATGATAAATAGGGAAATGACAGAGGGTGTATGTAGATGTACACAATCACACTCTGTGACTTTTAAAATCATCTGTGGATCTTGTTAGCATGTCTCTTGTGCTGTTCTTATATCCTTGCCCAGGTGTACAGAACAACTAGTTCACAGTAACCTTCCAACAACCAGTGTCATCATGTGTTTTGTGGATGAAGTGTGGTCCACTCTCCTGAGGTCTGTTCACAGTGTCCTCAATCGCTCCCCACCACACCTCATCAAAGAGATTCTGCTGGTGGATGACTGCAGCACCAAAGGTAAGAAAACCACTGGGGCTCTCTCTTAAAAAGCCAAGTTTGATATGAAGCAACAGCAGTTTGGATGACAAAACTGTAGGGTAAGTTGATGAAATTTCACAAATGCTAAGTCATTGTTTCAGGCAGAGCCTGAGAGGCTTAAGTCTAAGCATCTATGGGGTATCATCCAGGGCTCTAGCTGTTTTAGGCTTCCTCTCAGCAGTGGCTGCCCTACCATGTGGGAGTGATTTTGTAACTATAGTTCTTAGGAGATGGGCACTTTGAAGTGTCCCGAGTCCAATTGCACAAATGACTTTTTAGGAAATCTAATAAGTAAATGCTCCACAGTTAATGAGATGCTCTTCATATTGATCATCAGAGTGAGACTCTATAGAAAACAAAGAAATGGAAGTCCTAAGCATATTATGTGCTCAGTTAAGTGTTGAGAAGAGAAATTATCGATGGGACCACAGAGACGTGGTTCCAGCAGAGTTCAAAAGTAGAATCCACCATGGTCCTTATGTTAGTTTTTCTTTATTATAGTGAAGAACCTTATTCTTTGAATTGTCAAATAATTTGCCTATGTACGTGGTCCCATAGATCCCGTGACAATTACATTACCAATTCCCAAAATATAAGTCATTTTAGAAAAGTTTAGTAAACGGCAAAGAGATGACAATGTTAATAGAACAGCTTGGCCTCAGTCTGTGACTGCAACAATGTGGGCAGTTTATTTAGCTCCAGAGTTCCTGCTGTAATAACGCTTAGCTCAAACAGCAATGAGATGCCCTAGGAAAATTGTCAGAAAACCTAAAGAAGTGGCCTTGGAAGTATAAATGAAAATGGTATCCAGTTACTAAGCTGATCAAAGTCCCTGTATAAGGGCCAGGGCCAGATTCTGTGGGACCTCAAGCTTATACAGTTTTTAGGGTCTTCTTAAAGGAAATGAACACAAACATAGAAAGTGAGCTGAGAAAATATTCCTGGAAGCCATACCTGGGATAGATGTCAATAGCTTAATTATATAAACAAATGACCACAAGCCATACAAATATGACCCATAAAACCCCAAAAATGTCTCTCTAGCTGAATCCCTATGGCCTTCCAATAAGACGGGGGAGAGCTGAGGAGGAAATGATGGTGGACTAAGCCACGACCGTGGCACTAGTTTTCTTTTGCAAATTTTACATTCTGTACACATTGCTCAGCCTCTTCTTTAGGCCTTGGAAAGGGACCTTTGCAAGAGGTGGAGTTTGGGAAAGAGTTATGCAGAAGCCTTAATTTCGTTGATTTTGAGGTAGAATTTCCCCAGCCTTGACAAATTCTCAGAAAAGGTAAGTAGTCCTTCACTGTATAACTTTGCAACACTAAAAAAGAAGGGTTTGAGGTTTAAGAAATTAACTTCAAGTATGAAGCCCAGACAAAATTCTTCCAAGAAAATGATATCAGAACATAAAATTATGGCCCAAGAAACAACATCTAGTGATGATAATAATATCATATATTCTGGCATTTGACATTAGGAGGCACTACTTCTAATACTATTCAGACCTAGCTAACTCCAGTGTTTTCTTGTTTATCTTTATTCTGATACAGACTACTTAAAAGATAATTTGGATAAATACATGTCTCAGTTTCCAAAAGTTCGGATTCTTCGTCTCAAAGAGAGACATGGCTTAATAAGAGCCAGGCTGGCAGGGGCACAAAGTGCAACAGGTAAGAAGTTATTTATTGTTTGTGTTGATAGTATTTTTGTCTTAATTTAAAATGTGTTTCAAACATACAGCAAATTTAAAAGAAAAGAACAATGATATCTATATATGTCCATTACTTAATTTCACCAATTATTAACCTTTTGCAATATGTACTTCCTCAAACCCACATACAAACACGTTTATATCTATATGCTTTTTTCATGAACTTTTGAAAAGGAATTTACATACATTTTGACACTGTATCCATAAGTACTTTAGTGGGTATCGCTGAAGAATAGGGACAGTCTCTTAACCAAGCATAACTTTCATTCCTAAATATCACCTATGACATGCTCTTTAAAAATTTTCTCATTATTTCCAAAATGTTTTTTAATTCATTATCTCCTTTCATGCGCTGCATTTGATTGTTTGAACTCCCTACTCTCTCAATCTAGAGTAGCCAACTCCACTGTACTATTGTGTTGGTTAAAAAAAAATAATAATCCAGGCCATTTTTTTGGTACAGTTGACCATGTTCTAAAATTTTCTGTTTCTTCATGCTACCTACAAGATAAATAGTTTGAGGCATGACAGTTACATAAAATTCTTTGTACTACAGCTCTATAAAGATGTAAAACAACTATGTACTCATAATAATTAAGAATCGAAATACAAATAACTCTATTACATAGGTAATAAGGAATGTGAACTTATTGCTGCACATCAAGAAGTACAAAATGTCAGGACATCCCACTGTTGGTGATACCTTTGAGAATTTGGCTAAGTTGTTGAGAGCTTGATCCTTCCTTTGGAAATAAGAAGTAATTTGGGATAATACTTTGTTCTGTGAGAATATTCCATTTCCTCACATTTTAGCCAATGGTATAGCATTCATTACTGAACCTTGTATGAATCATTTATTATATTGAGGGCTGCAAAATTGTTTTTCTATCATTTCATCTTCCTTTTTTATTCGAGGTTCAATCATAATGAAGAAATATCTTTCCCTACCTATCCTCCTTCCTTCCCTCTTCCCCTTTTATCTCTAATCCTATGGATTTATATATTTTTTTAAATGGTGAATATTATCACCATTGTTCTTTTTGATGCTCAATTGTCCCAAATTTGACTACTAGGAGACTAGTCAAGCCTGTCCTTTTTTATTTTACCAGACCTCATCAGCATATGAAGATTTCAGAATCCTTTCATTCTTGAGTCCACACCTCTCTTCTCTGACCTATGCCTGTTCTTCCTATAGCACTTATAGCACTTTCTGTCTTCCTAAGGAGTAATATGTCACCTTTTTCTCTCCTTGTTTTAGTGTGTGTGACTCAGTGAATGAATGGGTGATGAATCTGTTCTATCAATGAGTATTATAAAAATGACATCAAACATTTGGGTTCATTATCATATTTTTCTATGGAAGGATGTGTGTTCTGTAATAATAGTTGACTTGCAACATGTATAACAGGTACCATTCCAAATACTTTCTGTGCTGATTGAATCCTCACAATAATTCTATGCAATATGGACAAACACTTCCTCATTATGCAGACGACAATATAGAAGAGAATATGCAGTGAAGTTATGACCAACCCAAGTTCTCCGAACTAGTCAGTGATAAAGTCAGAATTGGTAACAGCTCCCCAGCTCTAGAGTCTGTCCTCTTAGCTACTGTACTTTGCTGCCTCTAGACATTTAGCCATAAGCCCTGGAATTGAATGCCTCCACCAGTTTGGATTCAAGCATGTACAGATGGAGAATAATCTGCTCCCCTGTGTTTTAGTTCTTTGACCCCAAATTGGGAGCTTATCCCATTATCTTCTTATCCCATTTGTTTGCTAACAATTTTTTTCCCTTTATAAAGAAAATTTTTTTTCTTTATAAGCAATAAATACATCACACCCAAATTGGCATTGCAGTAACAATTAAGATCCTTAATAGGAAAGACTGCATTGGAAAAAAAATAAATGGCATTCTACTGTTAATTTCCTGTGGAAATAATTATCTGTGAATGATGCAAACATTGGATAGCTAAGGCATAATTCAAGTTAACTTTTGAGTTGAGATCTGGATAAGGATATTCCTAAGCAAATGGAACAAGAAATTAAAATTTCTTAATGCAAAGTTGAGCTTGGCATATTCACGATAAAGAAATTTGTTATGGCTGATGTATATTCCACCATGGAAAAGAGTGGTAGGAGATACATTTGAGAAGAAAGGCAAAAATCAACTTTTGTAAAGTTTTATGCATTGATTAAGGAATATAGGGGTTATATTAATAATATAATGTGAAATCAATAAAGGACATTAAATACAAGAGTAAAATTGTCTGGTGTACATTTTGATAGCTCACTCTGGGCACTATGTAGAGAGTAGATATTAAGGAGATGGAAAAGGAAGCAGGGAAGCAGTTAAGAGGCCATCATAGTTGTCCAAGCACCAGGGAGGTACTGTTGTAGATACAGAAAATGGTCAGATTCATAATATACTATGGATGCGGAGCCCACAGGACAGACTTGCCTTGCCTTATTTGATGGGCCAATTAAGAGAGAACGCTGGACTCCAATGGAGAAGGACGAAAGAGGTTTCCCAATGTGGAGGAAGGATAAGTTAGTGATCCTGGTCATCCACATTCCAGCTGTAGACTCCTGCATTCTAGCCAAGGGAAAGCCCCTACTCCTTTACATGTCCTGAGACTAACACAGGAAGTTGTCTAGAAATCACAAGAAGGCACTGTTCCAGAGGGAGAGCTCACACTGGGTTCTATGCATCCACAGAGCCCTAAGTAGCTACAGCAAGGTGCCATATTGAGAGCCCAGCCCCCAACATACTACATTCTGCCTGGCAGCCCCTGTATCTCCACAACTCTGAAGAACCATTGCCATTCCCTACCCATAGCCATAGAACTGTGAGCCTTAAAAAAAAAAAAAGGCTCAGCACCTGTAGCTCAAGTGGCTAGGGTGCCAGCCATGTACACCAGAGCCAATGGGTTCAAATCCAGCCTAGGCCTGTCAAACAACAATGACAACTACAACCAAAAACATAGCTGGGCATTGTGGTGGGCACCTGTAGTCCCAGCTACTTGGGAAGCTGAGGCAAGAGAATCACTTAAACCCAAGAGTTGAAGATTGCTGTGAGCTATTATTCCATGGCACTCTACCCTGGGTGACAGCTTGAAACTCTGTCTCAAAAAAATAAAAATAAACTTATTGCCTTTGCAATGAAGCCATTGTGCATTTTCACACAAACTGAAGACAAATTCTCCTACCTGTAGCCACTAACATGAGTGTAAGCTGCCTACAGGAAATTCATCTGTAAAAACACGTATAAACTAAAAGTAAAGAGAAGGAAAAGGATATTCCATGCAAATAGAAACCAAAAATGAGCAGAAGCAGCTGTACTTATAGTAAATACATTTAAGTCAAAAGCAATAAAGAGACCAAGAATGTCATTACATAATGATAAAGAATTCAATTCAGCAAGAAGTTATAACATGCATGCATCCAACACTAAAAGCACCCATATATATGTATATAAAGCAGATATGATTAGGTCTAAAGGGAGAGATAGACTCCTTTATAATAGTTGAGAACTTAAGCACTCTACTCTCAGCATTAGACAGATCTTCTAGACAGAAAATTAACAAGGAAACATTGGATTTAAACTACTACATATACATTAGACCAAATACATTAACAGACATTGAAAGTACGTTTCCTCCAACAGCCATAGAATGCACATTTTACTCATCAGCATATGGAACATTGTCCAGGATAGACCATATGTTAGGACACAAAACAAGTTTCAACAAATTTTTAAAAATTGAAATCATGGCTCAGCGCCTGTAGCTCAGCAGCTAGGGTGCCAGCCACATGTACCAGGGCTGGTGGGTTCCAACCCAGCCTGGGCCTGCCAAACAACAATGACAACTACAACAACAACAAAAAATAGCCAGGCGCTGTTGTGGGCACCTGCAGTCTCAGCTACTTGGGAGGCTGAGGCAAGAGAATTGCTTAAGCCCAGGAGTTTGAGGTTGCTGTGAACTGTGACACCATGGTACTCTACCGAGGGTGACAAAGTGAGACTCTGTCTCAAAAAAAAATTTGAAATCATATTAAATATTTTCTCAGACCACAGTAGAATAAAACTAGAAATCAATAGCAAGAAAAAGTTGAGAAATGGTATAAATATATGGAATTAAATAACATCTTCTTGAATGACCACTAGATCAGGGAAGAAATTAAGGAGAAAAATTAAAAAAAAGAATTGGAACAAATGAAAATCAACACTCAACATACCTAAATCTATGGAATACAGCTAAGGCAGTGCTGACACAGAAGTTTATAGCAATAAACACCTACATCAGATAAACAATCTAATGATGCACTTTAAGGAGCTAGAAAAGCAAGAACAAACCAAACTCAAAATTAGTAGAAGGAAAGAAATAATTAAAATCAGAGCATAAAAATAAAATACGGACTAAACATACACACACAGTATTTGTGTGTCACCATATGATGTCTTCCACCATGTTATGATACACAGTGGACAGATTATGTATAATCTCAGGCTTCTCACCCTCCAAAACCATGAGCCAAAAAAACTTCTCTTTATTACAAATTTAAACGAAATACAAAGGACCAACAAAATGCAAAGGTTTTTGTTTTTTTTAAATAAAACTGATAAACTGGTAGCTGGACAAAGCAACAAAAAAAGAAGATGCGAACTGACAAGTTCAAAAATAAGAAGACACTATAACTGAGACCACAGAAGTATAAAAGAATATCAAAGTCATAAACAAGAATGGAATCATGTCATTTGCATATGGACGAAACTAGATGTCACTATGTTAAGCAAAATAGAGCAGGCAAGAAGACAAATGTCACATATTCTCACTCATGTGGAAGCTAAAAAAAAAAATAGTTGATCTGGTGGTAGGTAATAGAAGCACAGTTACCAGAGGCTTGGAGGGGTAGTGGGAGCATGAGAGGCTTGTTAATGGGTACAAAACATACAATTAGAAGGAGTAAGTTCTGGTGTTCAATAGTAGAGTAAGTAACAACAATGTATTGAATATTTCAAAATAGCTAGAAGAGAGAACGTGAAATACTCTAAACACACAGGAATGATAAATACTCTAGGTGAAGGACAACCCAATACCCTGAGTTGATCTTTAAGCAGTCTATACATATAACCTACAAACACAAATGATGTAACTTAATCACACGTACCCTCAAACTAACCCAAAATTGGGAAAAAAAATCTATATATGTAATAAACATCAAATGTACTCCATAAATATGTACAAATATTTGTATTAATTAAAAAATAATAAAAGACCCTAAGATTAGAATCTGAACAGCTTCCAGAGGAGCAGGTTTGGACTGCAGTTAAGTTCTGACTTTCTCCATATAAATTTGAGAATAAAATTAGACATGTGTGGAGAAATGAATACAGAACCAAAAATATTTTACTTATAAAAATTTCTCTCTGCACCATACACAAAGTGTGCTAGAAATGACCTCAAAATAATCCAAACTGTTAGACATTGGGGAGGGGCTGTCTTCTGAAGGGGTGTTAAAAGCTTGATTAAAAGCAGTTGCAACTGCTTGCTCAAGAGTTTTCAGTTACATTCATAAAATAACTTCTTTGAATTTAGCAAATTCAAACAAATTTGTTTCTCAATCATTCATTAACACCCTTGAGAATATTAGCTCAGCTTTGGTGCAGAAACTTTCAAATCATTTTGACAATGACTCATGCTAAGAAATAAATTTTACATTACAATTCAGTACATGTGTAATCACACAGATAATCACAGTAGACAATTGTGCAAATATTCTGATTTGGACAGGATGAAGAAAAACTTGGACACAATGGGAAGGTATGAGATGCTTTATTCAGCTCACAGTGGCAGAGGGAGCAAGCATGGCAGATCTGTACAAGCAACAAGTCCTCTACATCCTTATACCCATGGACAATAGAGGCAAGGTTCCAGGCAGCAGTTACATAACACAGCATCACTATACGTAGTTATGGCTAAGAGCACATGGAGCACTCCCATGGCTGAAGAGGCCCAAGCAACTGTGTCTCATCCCACAACATTTCGTCAAATAACATGTGCAATGGATTCTAATATCTTCTTTTCTATGGCATTTCTTTTTTAGATTTTGGCAAATCCCATTAAATTGACTCATGATCCACTAAGGGGTTACAACACTCAGTCTGGAAAAGTACCTAGGGGAGAAGTACTCCTCAAACTATCTAAAAAGAACTTCTATTTCTAATTTCCAATGTTTTGTGGACCTAGTCCCTTGTTAATTATAATAAAAATAGACTACCTGAAAGTAAGGGAAAAATAGATACATAAAATATAAGCCCATTATATATACCTGTATGTTTGAGAATTTGGAAAGAAGAAGAATATATATGTGTCTCAGTGGGGTTAGTAACAGCCTTGATTAAAGATACATCCAATTGCCCTGAGGTGCACCTGACCCCAATAAGAGCATCAAGGGAATTCAGGGTCTGCATTAGCCAAGTATGTAATTCAGGGATTGGCACTAGGCAGGGCTGGCTGAGTCCTCACAAATCCCTCCTTGGTGTTCCACAGCCCTCACTAGTGGAGACAGGCTGGAGACTGCTCAGGGCCCAAGAGTCCCTGTAAATCAGCAATCAACAAAGACACCAGGCAGAAATTTGTTCTAGAATGCTTTAGCCAAAAGAGATTAAAGATACAATAGGACAGACTTTGGCAGCTATCTTTCCTAAAGATTTCTACCTTTTACTGGTCAAAGACAAGAGAAGCAACAGGCAAGGATGAGATCGGGAATCCAAAGACAGGCTGAAATAGGAGTCAAATTGCCCATTTTGGTCCCAGAGTATTATCAGGTTCTCTGAAAGAGTCATCTACAAAATAATAAGGGACCAGACAGCAATATTTGTTACCCTCAGAAATGCCCAGTATGCACTCAAGTTCCAGGGCATGTCAAGCTATTCATCTGACCTATTCAGTCAAGGAGATCAGATCCAACCAATTTCCTGGTTCAGAAGGTTTGAGAGGCTCAAGTAGGACTTTAAACTTTGATGAGCAGTCTCAAGGCAATGGATCTCTGAGAATGATTTGCTACAAAAAGGTTTAAAATATGAAGGCAATGGAGTAAGTGAAATACGAGGAAACAAGCAGATTACCTGGATCCATTACTAGCTTTGAAGATGCCAAATGAGATATTGCCCTTCCAAGAGGAGTCTGCAGTTGGGTACCTGCACTACTGAGAGTCAAAGTAAAGATCGGATTCTCATTTCCTCCACAACAGAGTCTTTAGCAAAATTCTTAACATTTCCTATGAGCATTCCAAAGAATCAGTCAGCTAATGTTAAGTAACTGGATAATAAGTGACATCTAACTCTTGGCCAACTCCAAAAGCAGCACTGGACATCCTTCTGTACACTTCTGCAACTACGGCTGTTGCAAGTAAAACAGGTAGGTTTTGTAGCGTTCCTTATAAGTCATTATGTGAAATTAAATGGCAAACCAGGCCCATGTCCCTCAAGGAAACTTGAACATAACACTCCAACACTAATTGGTACTGGCAGCAATATTCTACATCTAATGACTAATATAAGTTGGGGAGTCCATGCTCAACCAGGAGCCAAAGCTGTTTGGTACATTGAGTACCTTTCTGTTGGCTCCAATATTTTTTTTCTTGAAGTCCAATGAAACTCATCTGTAAATGATCCAGTATTACTGGGACCTACTTTTAAGAAACAGAAAATATTATCAGGTAGCAATCAAGACTGGGCCGAAATTTTGTATCTTTTGACAAATCTCTCCTGAAACCCCTCCTCCAGCCTCTTCCTAGCACTAGTGTTCCATAGCACTAAAGTTAACAGTGATTTATCCTATATTTTCAAATAGAAAGAAAAGAGGATTTTGAATGTTCCCAGCACAGAAAAATGATAAATGTTGGAGTTGACGAACATGCTAATTACCCTGATTTGATCACTACACATTGCATGTATCACTGTGTATCCCATAAATAGTATAATAATGATGCATCAATTAACTTTTTAAAAGGTTTAGCTGATTATTCTGACTGAGATTTAATATTTATCAGAAAACAGTAAATATCAGCCATTTTAAAAATAATTCAGGTATTATGTAGATCTTAGAAATGTCCCTGTAATGTAAAGTTGAGGAAGTTAAGTAAGAAGTTACCCCAGGTGGCTAGGAAAAGCAGAGCTGGGTTAAAAGCAGTTGTATGTAACTTCTGCTCCTCTCACCATGCCCCTCAGCCTCTCAGGATCAGGAACTATGTGTACAATGTCCATAGACAATAGCACCACAATTAGAAATTCCACCAAGAGTCAGTTACACAGACAGCTCCTTATTTTCTTACCTAACACAGTTCTCAGCTTTTATTTTAAAATCAGACATCTGAAAGTAGAGCAATGGCATGTACACATACAAAGATTCTCTTCTTCCCCAAAATAAAACAATGTAAAATTCCAGACTACGTTTTGAGCAGATGCTGCTTCCCTCAGGTCCTGGCAACAAATGAATGAGAATTTTTGTAAGGATCTGGGCCAGGTGGGAAGTGAATGTAGGCTGGGAATGTCATCCTGCTGCCACTGGGGACTTAGGAAGTTAATCTAGGGTCCTTTTACCCTATAAGCCTGACATGGGGACAGGGGTAGATGGTGTAGTAAAGACTACTCTTTAAACTCTGAATCTGAATGAAACACAGGTAGGAGAGGTAAGAGAAAGGAAACTGTCTTTGGCACTATCCAAGAAGACCTTAGCAAGCCATTCACAAATGCCCCCATATACCTCATGTCAAGAGAGGGCTGTGCAAGAGGACACCCTTATGGGATATCTCAGTCCACTGGGATACTGTAATAAAATACCTCAGACTGGGTAGCTTATAAACAGCAATCATGTATTGCTCACAACTTTGGAGGCCGTGAAGTTCAAGATCAAGACACCAGCAGATACAGTGTGTCTAATGAGGGCTTGCTCTCCACTGCAAAGATGGTACTTTGGTCTTCACATGTTAGAAGGGCAAAAGGGGCTCACAATCTCCCTCCAGCCTCTTTTATAAGGGAAATAATCCCATTTATGAGCACTCTGCCCTCATGGTCTAACCATGTCCCAAAGACTCTACCTCTTAATACTAACCATGGTAATTAGGGTTCCACATGCAAATTTGGGGTTGACACATACATGCAGACAATAGCAGAGAACAATAAACTTTCATTATCAAACAATCCATAATGCCCTAAAAATAGGACCCCTAACATGATCAGGAGATGTATCTGCTATTTCCTGATAGAACAGGAGACTAGACGGGGCTTCTGCTTAGCACAGATGGTTCTGTTATAAAGACTTTTCAAGACCAGTCCCAACCAAGACCTATACTCTACTACAAGACCTACATTGTTGACCAATTACTACAATCCTAAATTATATTAATTAAGAAGTAGCTTACAGATTTCAGTGATTACAATCTATCATCCAGATTAATTATTCTGATCTTGTTCTTTCCCATACTCAAAGCTCTGCTTCTTTCTGGCATTTTTTTAAGAAAATAATCTATGAAATAAGTAATCTGCTTTCTAATATCATGATGCCACTTAATAGCTGTGAAACATTACATAAGTTATAAATTTTTGTTCTTTCAGTTTCCTTGCCTCTGAAATGAGATTAAAAAATGAGTCCTGGACTGCAGATTTGTTGTAAGGACTAACTAAAGCATAATACTTAGTGGTTAGAAAAGAGTCTAGCATAGAATGAGCATTTAATAGGTAATAACTGATGTCATAGGTTTGTGAAGAGCTGAACTGAGCAGCTGGGAATTAGAGCAGTCAATTATAACAATAAACAAAAATGAAAGTTGTAGTCAAGTCTTGATCATTTACTGCAGCAGTAGCCATAAGAGGCTGAAGAGTAGAAAGTGCTGGATCCTTCAGTGTTCCATATTTTTCCCCATGGATTGTTACTGGGTAGTGGAGCAGAGCAGAGCAGACAGGAGGATCATCTTCTTGACTGCCCAAGGAGCCCAGCACAAAACGATTCTCTATTTTTGTTGCCACAGGACCCAGAGTGGGGGGAAGAGAAGGCTAGGAGTAGAAAAGCATGAGACACTGAGTCAGAGTGAAGGAAAAAGTCTTCAAGGCAGGGTCCACCTCCAACAAGGTGGTCTTAGCAGAGGCTTTGGCCCGAGAGAGGCTTTGAATGGAGGAACCTGGGCTAGGATTGCAGGTGCACATAACTGCAGGACGGGCAGGTGGAGGAGAGAGAGCACCTGAGTCCTTGACTGTACTCCCTTCAGAGACTGGAGGGAGATGGCTGGGCAGCATGTCTGGGTGGGAGGACAGGAGGCCTGCCAAGTAATGCCTTTATAGTTATCTATGGTTAGCCTGGAGGTTTGCACACAGGATTGGGTCCAGAGCTGATTCCTCATGTTATTATCTCACACACACACACACACACACACAGAGATGCGCGCACACACACACATCACTTATGAAAGATCACCTGGGGCAACGTAAATACTACTGAGGTGTCCCTGGAGAGAGAGAGCATGTTACTTCTCACAACTTCACAACTAACAGGAATAAAAAGAAGTCTTAATAAATACTTCTGTCCTCAAAGTTTCCTTTTGTTTTTGTTTTTTCCTCTCCTGTAACTTTTTTTTTGAGTTGTGGTAAATATATACAATTTATTATCTTAACCATTTTTTAAGTGTGCAGTTCAGTAGTAAGTACATTTGTATTTCTCTGCATTCTTCAGAATTCTCTTAGTCTTGCAAAAAACTCTGGACCCATGAAACAACAACTCCCCATTCCCCGTCTCCTCTGGTCTTGCTGGTTTCTCCTCTTTAATTTCATTTTAGTTCTATTAGGTGATTTTTCCTCTTCATCATTCCGAAGGTCATATTTATGATCTCAAAGTCTCTCTGGTGTTCTGAAACACAGAATCCCAGATCCTGCACCCCCAGACTTAGTGGAACCTACACTCTTAAAAAGGACTTCTACAACTGTCTTTGGTACAAACTGTTCTCTTTGGATTCTTGTTACTCATGCTAAGTGGCATGTCAAATTCTTTCAAATATGAATTATGCTTGCCCCACAAGACTCCTAGGAATAAATATTCCATCTATTTTAGTTGCATTTCATTATGGTAGTAAAATTATAAGGACCAAGAATTCAGTGAGAAAATTGACTTTACAACCACATTTTGGGGCCAATCCTTTAATACCTCTGAAGATGAACTACCAATATGTTGTATTTTTTCATTTTTTTTCTTTCTTTTTGGCTCTCTAGGTGATGTGTTGACATTTTTGGATTCTCATGTGGAATGTAATGTCGGTTGGTTGGAACCTCTTCTGGAAAGAGTTTATTTAAGCAGACAGAAGGTGGCCTGTCCAGTAATTGAAGTCATCAATGATAAAGATATGAGGTAATATCTCCACATTCCACAAAATACTTCTAAGCATGCCTTTAGCCATAAGTAGCACAAAGTTCTGTTATACCCCAAATATGTATATTTAAAATTTTTTTTTTCACGTAAATAAATGTAAATAAAGTAGAACCTCTGAAGATGATCACTCCAGGGACAGTAACAAACTGGTCAAAATACAGGAGTGTCAATGTAAGGAACGAGGTCTTTTGTACTGATGCCTACATTTGGTACATGTCTGGTCTATGAAAATTAGGTCAACTTAAGGAGGTGGTCGACCACAGAGGTTCTACTATATACGGTAAATATCTTGGGACGAGAGCCTGTTAACCCAGTAGTCTATTTGCTTATTACAAATTCTTAACTCTAAATATCAATAAATCCTAATATTATCTAGTTTTTCCTCCTCAATGTTTAGGTGACTTTCCAAAATGTTTATTTTCATCATTCAGTTTTTTTGTATGTGTGTGGGGAACATATGTGCTTCTAAGTTATATTTTTCCTCAAAAAATGGCCAGGACCTTATTAAAAGAAGTGAATAAGCTAAATGTTAGCAATCCGACCAATTATTTACTAATGCAAATTACATTCAGAAACTTTTCTTAACTATCATTAAAAGGTGATGACCTAAAACTATCTGCTTAAGCACTTGTTTCATTCATTTAAGTACATCATGGAGCCAAGCTGATGAAATATATAAAGATGTACCTACTCTCAGGTAGCACTTTTGTTTTTATTCCTGAATTAGTTACATGACAGTGGACAACTTTCAAAGAGGCATCTTTGTGTGGCCCATGAACTTTGGTTGGAAAACAATTCCTCCAGATGTCGTTGCAAAAAACAAAATTAAAGAAACTGATATAATAAGGTAAGTGTGTGAAAGTTAAGACTAGAAAGCAGTCATTTATCTTTTGTAAAAGTACCAAAAAATCAATTCTACAAAAGAGCTATATCCTATCACTCTATACACATCAAGAATTATAATTCTAGTCAAAATATTACCAAAGCAAATAGTTTTCTTGAGAACTTAGTTTCCCGCTTCCAAAACTTATTTTTAAATAGTCAATGGCACCTTATTCATCCCTGAACCCAGAAAAATTGACTAATACTATCTTGTTTCCTAGTATTTATATGTAAGAAACACAAACTAGTTGAACATGCTGCATAAATGTGGTATAAATACACCCAATATGAAAGTAAACACAAGTTAAAAATTAAAAGTAAGTAATAGTAATAGAAATATCGTCCTAACAGTAATAGAAATATCATCGTAATAGCTGGGGTTAGGATTTTCTTTTACAGTCTAATCCTACCCACTCCATGGGAAAGATGCCAAATTCTGTGTATTAAGAAGCAGACACAGAAAGTGTAAGTGAATTAAAATTTGGACTTCACTACTGGATAAACTGGGTTGAAGAATATGTCTTAGACCTGAACCCAAAATGGGAAACCAAACTAGGAGCTTCCTATTTCTTCCCCAGCATCAGGGGCTCCTGGACAGGTACTCAACCAGCCACAGTTAGAGCAGCAGGTGTCCTGAATGCTCCTTGCTGGGGAGAAAACTTGAGCAGACACAGGCAAGCAGGCCCCAAGAGGAAGCCACGCCCAGACTGCGCACTGCAGCATGTTTTCCCTGGACTTCCCCCTTGGTAAATCACACCTCCTCCCTTGCCAGATCTGCTGCCTTCAGAATTGATACCTCCAGGTAGTAAAGTGGGGGGTTCTGTCACTTACTAAGCTCTGTGTGCCAGGCATTTACCTCCCTCCGTGACCCTGAGAGGGAGATGGTAGTATTTACTTTATGGAGATGAAGAAATGGAGATTTAAAAGAGTTAAGTAATTTTGCCAGGGAGAATTTGAATTTGAGATTCAAACCCAGATCTGCCTGAACTGAACACTCTTGTCCCAATCCTACACCTAAAGAACTTCTTTGCATTTTTCAGACTCCCACTTTGAGGGTTAATATAGTGGTTGAGTTCAGACTCTATTGAACATAATTTAGGAAGAAAATGCATTTTGAGTAGTCTGGGAAGGAAAGCTGGGCTACAGAAAAGACATGTACTCCATAAATGATGGAAGAGGCACAGCGGTGTGGAGCAGGAATGACCTTGCCCTTGAGATTGCTGAGCACAAAGCAGGCTCTCCATAGACAACACTTTCAGCTGGCCCAATGGTGACCACCATGGGAAGTGATTACTGCCTTGTCCATCTGCCAACTAAAACAGTTTCTATCGCCTATGAGAAACAAAGGTAATGAAGGCTTTGGAGCCAGACTGTTTGGATTTGAATCTCAACTCTGCTACTTACCAACGGTGGGAACTTGAAAAGTTTGCTTAACCACTAAGTGTTTGTTTCCTTATTTTTACATGAAGAATAACAGAAGTAGCTGTTACTTAGATTGTTTTCAGAATTTAATCAGATAATATACATAATGCACTTTAAAAGTGCTTACCACATAAAATATTGTCAGCAAGTTTGTCCATGGTTGAGAGGCAATAGCAAATGAGTTAAGATAGAGTCAAGTCCAATTGCCCAGTGTGAACCCAAGGTGTAAACCATTCTCATCTTAGGCCCTGAGAAAATTTCTTACCTTCTCCATGTTGCAGATTCTTACTAACAGGACAAACCCACGAGATTTTTGTGAAGTCTAGCATAATACACATATCATACTTACAGCAATGCCTACATAAGTGTTGTTAAAACTAGCAAACTTGAAGAATTTGCGTTATAGTGTTAAGGACAAATAAGAATCCTAGGCTGGGCACAGTAGCTCACACCTGTAATCCTAGTACCCTGGCAGGCCAAGAAGGGATCTTTTGAGGTTTGAGACAAGCCTGAGCAAAAATGAGACCATTGCCCCCCCAAAAAATTAGCAAGGCATGGTGGCACATACCTGTAGTCCCACTTACTTGAGAAGCTGAGACAGGAGGATTGTTTGAGCCCAAGAGTTTGAGGTTGCAATGAGCTGTAATGACACCACAGAAGTGAGACTTTGACTTAAAAAAGAATCCTGATTCTGTGTTGCATTTTTTGCTGGCCTGAATCAAGCTCTGCCACCATAAACCAGGGAACTTGTCACTTACATACTATTTGTGACTCTATCTCAAGACTTCCCTACACATGGTAGCATTTTTGAAGTGCCTCTACCTTCAATACAAATGAGTAAGATAAACTTTCTGAAAAGATTAAAGATAAAATAACCGAAAGATAAATTTTCATGATGTGCAAGTTTTAAAAACAAATTTTTCTGTTTGTAGGTGTCCTGTCATGGCTGGTGGGTTATTTTCTATTGATAAAAATTACTTTTTTGAACTTGGAACATATGACCCTGGTCTTGATGTTTGGGGTGGAGAAAATATGGAGCTCTCTTTCAAGGTATTATCAAGTGTTTCTTGAGTTTTCTTTACAATTAAGAGTTTATATTTTCTAAATTGTTTCATTTTTACTAATATAATCACAAATGTGACTACCACTGAGAAAATTTTACAGAAATTTTAGAGTCTCTGGATTAATTTTTTCATATCCCAGATTGAATATAAAAAAAATCAATTCCTGTCATGATTTGTATTATTAGAGTGCCCTAATATTTCACACCATTTCTGCTTTTAAATATGGGGGTAATGACATCTACCATTCAGCATAAATGTTGTGGAATTCATATTGATACAAAATAACTCTCCTGGAACATCTCTCCACTATACTGTAAGGGATGGAATCATTCCACAGTGGATCATTTTGGAGAACATAAATGACAGAAATACAAATTAGTACTTCTAGAACAGGCCACCAAGGGCCACTTGTATCCCCTAGCTCCTTTGGAAACATTATACGATCATTTATAGAATGTTTAATTAACACTTAAGAAAAGCTTAGCAACAGCAATAGTAGAAAATATCCAAAAAGCAAATGCTTTCCTATAAGATTGGGCAGTCTATATTAAAAGGGGTATAACTTTGGAGTTTCTGATCAAGAAGAATGATTTTTAAGTTATGCTCCATACACTTTCTGGATCTCCCCAAGATGAGAGAAGGGGAAAGTAAACAAATGGACATTGATCATTTTTCACTGATTCAACCAACAGAGAACTCATGTATTTTGTACACTGAGATTCTGTGATGATTTTTTTAGGAAAGAAAAATGTTTCTACTGAAGGTTAGCAAAGGAAAACATTATACGAGTATTTTACCGATCTTACAATGGTCCACGGAAATACTCAAAAGGGTGTAAAGCTGTTAAGTCTGATTTTCTAAGGCAAAAGTGTGTTCAAAGTTGAGATCACTACTTCAGGCAGAGGAACAAAGTCACCAGGTAGTGTGTTGTCATTGTTAACTGCCCGTGACTGGTGGACAATCATTTGATAACTGATGCTTACCACCAAATTGTTGCAGGTGTGGATGTGTGGTGGTGAGATTGAGATCGTCCCATGTTCCCGAGTGGGCCACATATTCAGAAATGACAACCCCTATTCCTTCCCCAAAGACCGGATGAAGACAGTGGAGCGGAACTTGGTGCGCGTCGCTGAGGTCTGGCTGGATGAGTACAAGGAGCTGTTCTACGGCCACGGGGACCACCTCATAGACCAAGGCTTAGATGTCGGCAACCTCACTCAGCAAAGGGAACTGCGAAAGAAACTGAAATGCAAAAGTTTCAAGTGGTACTTAGAGAATGTCTTCCCAGACTTAAAGGCTCCCATTGTGAGAGCCAGCGGTGTGGTAAGTTAAGTGGCAACTTAAAATCTCACTCCATAAACACAAAACACAAAACTCTTTCCAAAACATGTAGAAAAGGATGAATTATCACATTATAAATATGTATAAAGGCCAACAACATATGCCAGTGGGACAAAGCATGGTTGACAAATATAGATAAACTTGAGGTCATGTTTATTGATTAATTCAACAAACACCTATTGAGTATCAATACACCAGGCAGTATTTCAGATTTGGATCACAGGGTGATGAAGATAGTACATTTGATTCCTTCTTTATGTAGCTTAAGGTTAAGTAGAGAAGAAAGAAAATAAACAAATAATCAAGTAAAGGGTAAACACGAAATATTAAAGCTCTCATTTAGGAAACTGTCACAATGGTGACTCCTCAGAGTTGTCAAGAAATCCCCTCTGAGGAGGGGACTTTGCAACTGAGGCCTGAAACACCAAGTGTCTGCCAAGCTCTAAGGAAGACAGTGCTAGGCAGAGGCTCCAGGTGGAGCAAAACTCCGAGACAGGTGAAAGTTTAAGGCATTCAGGAACTGGAAAGAAGATGAATGTTGATGTCAGGGTATGAAGGGGAAGAGTGGGAGAGGAGGGCAGGAGTCAGATCGCACAGGTTCTAGTAAGCAAAGTAAGGACCTTCCAACCTTCCTTCCTTCCTTCCTTCCTCTAAATGTAATGAGAAGTAATTGGAAGGTTAAGCAAGGGGATGACAAGATTAAATTAGGGTTTGTAAAGATGTCAAAGAGGGATTAAAAACAACATAAATTTTTACAAAACAGAAAATAAAATTCCAGGACATGAGAGAAGGTATTAAAGGGAAGAAACTAAACTGGATAGGTTAGATTGAGTACAAGTCTAAGGAAAAATATAGAAAGAGGAGATGCTGGAGGAAGGCCAGTTCAAATCCACTGTGGGGATGAAGCTTCAGGTGAAGAGGGCGGTAAGACTTGAAGCATTTACCATAGAACATGTTTAAGGATGATTAGTCAATTTTTTGCCTAGGGCTCCTCCACAGTCATGTTTATTTCTAATCTTGTTCATTTCTGACTTAATTTTTACTTATAAATATTCTTTGATTCCTAAGATATAAATATTCTTTGTTTCCTAATATATAAATATAAAATATTCCTAATTTTGTTTTCTTTCAGAGTTTCCTTTTTCTTTATTCAAGACATTCCCAAACTTGGCCCTTAGTAAGACTACCCTGTTAGCTCAGGTTTTCTTAGTTCTCCCAAGGATGTGGATTATACAAAACCAACCACTCCCTCTGTCTGGCAAATCGCCTGAAAACAAAGACTTAGAAAAGCCATTCCCTTTGACAGTATTAGGGAAGTCTAGGAAGGATTTGACAGAGAGGAAATCAGTCTAAAATTTGCTTTGTTTTCATAAAACTCAACTGATAAATAAGTTTATGTGACCTGTTTATTATGTAACATAATATATTATAAAATTGTCATTTTTATAAGCCCAAATAGAATAGCAGCTACTTGAGGTGGCCCAACCTGATACTTTATCAAACACCTTGGATTTATATATACTATTCAAATAAAAAAATTAAATATATCTGTAAAATAAATTTATAATTATTAAGTCAAGTCCCTGAGCAAGAAAAAAAGAAAGAAGTAATTCTCACCATTAGTAATTTTTTCCTGTCTTGACAAGGCAGAATCTCAGCAAGAGCACTACTGAACATTAACCACCAGAGGACACTAAAAAACTACCTTTTGGTTCGATCATGACGCTAACTCGGATAAAAGAGCTCCCACGAATTTTTGAAACACTCTCCTTATGAAACAGCCTTCTGCTGATGCTTGAACTATAATATACAAAAATCTAGCAAACATTTTAAGTACTTTTAAAAAATTAATTTCTTCTATTTTCCTCACTATGTTTTGCTTTCTTTAGACAAACTTGAATAAAGATATATTTGCTCCCTTCTGGAGCTACCAGTAGAGAGCATTATAACCATTTTTTAAAAAATTAGGACCTTTTACCAAGTAGTGCAGAATAAGATTAACAGACCATTATTTTGGATAGATCGTCTTGAAAAGCTCCATTAAAGTAAACTCTGCAATTTCTTTGGGTTAGTTCCTTCATTTCCCTTCTTTCAACCTTTGAAATTTATTTAGTCATTTAGTCAGTGGAAATTTTGTGGGTATTTTTTAATGAGAATAAATTATTTCTTAATGAGTCAAAATATATGAAACTAATGAAGAAAGACCTCACCAAAAATGTATTTTACATTGGATTGCACTGTTAGTGAACAGTCTATAGTTTATGTTTAAGAATTCCATGGTAAATTGGACTATATCCACTTTCTGAATTGGAAAATGAAATAATTTAGTATGGCTAATTTAAAATGTATATACTATCTGATTTTTTTAAAGAATTAAATGGTTGACAGTTAAAGCATGGGTATAATTTTTTAATAAAAATGAAAAAATTTAAAAACCATTCATAATAAAATAAAGAACAATTCCTTAGCACTCCATATATTATTTCTATTTTTTAAAAAGTAGTTTCCCCCATAATTTCTGGTAAGAAAGAAGGAAAACATCCTCAAATGAAATTGGAGAAGGACAGACAGAAAAGTTTCCTTTTTCTTTCCAGTGCTTTTTAGTTCTTGGAAGAAAGGATTGTACAAAATAAACACAAAGAAATCAGTTACACTGGGGTTTTCCACTGTTCTGAACAGTGTTAGTTGTGCTTCCATAATGTTCCCTGGTGTGGTAAATTTGGGAAACAATCATATTACATTGTGAGCAGC
The DNA here is from genome assembly GCF_027406575.1 of Nycticebus coucang. NCBI lineage: Eukaryota > Metazoa > Chordata > Mammalia > Primates > Lorisidae > Nycticebus > Nycticebus coucang. Next base: position 52,860,558 of record NC_069786.1, read on the forward strand.
AAGCTGAACATTAACACTCTGAAGTTTCTGAGAACTTGGAGGGCAGGACCATCCCGTTCAGCTGTACTGAAAACCGGAGTGTTCCAAACTTGTTTGAAGATAGACTATTTCTGCATAATCCACAGATGTATGTACAGGAGCTTATATTTCCCTCTGCTAAGAAGGGGGAGAACAATTGGGGTAATTTCTTTCTTTAAACTCCAGAATTATTCTACCTTCATGCATTTCTGGTTACTCACTTTCCTGAAGCTCATGGTGGTTGAATTCTTCCATGCCTCATGATACACTATAGACTGTTCACTACAGACTATTCACTAACTGTTTAATCCAATGTAAAATGCATTTTTGGTGAGGTCTTTCTTCATTAGTTTCATATATTTAACTTCACATTTACCTAGGATGAATTGTCCCCTTCCACATTTGTCATTTTTAATCAGAAAGAGAGCTTTCTTAGGGGATTTTTGGTGGAGAATCCATACTTCTAGAATTTGTGGTTTTCTATGCCAGGAGCATCAGGAGTTACCAGCCTGGTACTATTTTCCATGTTTGTTTCGACTGAAGGTCTTTGAGGGTTCCTATCCAATCTAGTAGTACAAATTTTCACTTCAACCCAAATGAAGGTTGGTGTAAGGTTTCAAATTCCCAGACAGGATGTAACTTCCCTGTTTTCTCTCTGTGCTAATGTGTAAACTGTTTCCTTAGTACACTGTTTGGCTGAAGGTCCAGCTCTTTAGTTTCCCACTTTTGTGTGGAAGAGCTCAATTCCAACTCTCTGGCTCATCCAGGCCCTCATTTTTCTCCCATCTTTATGAGGAGGCAAGTCCTTTTCTTACCAACATTTACAGTTTTCCTGGTCACCTTCATTTTTTATATATTTTGTGATCCACAAGATGGCCCTTAGTTTCTTGCAAGCTAAGCTCTAGAGGTAAAAGTGAGCACCAACCCACCAAGCACCTGGTGATGGAGTCTGGCGACTGTCTACATCAAGGCTGCACCCCAGAGTCAGCAGAGTGAGAACGCGTTGTTAGACACCACAGGACATGAAGAGACAGAGATAGTGTCCCTGGCTACAAAGGCCCTCGACACCTCCCACCTCAGGAAGCTTTCCTGGGATACGTAATACAGATTCCTCTTTGCATAACTGATCTAGAAATCTGAAAGGCCTAAATTGCACTATGAACCCACCGTCTCATTAGCCCCATACACAGTGTCAAAGGGAACAAAGAAATCAACGTTTTTCTATATTAAATGGTGACCTATAGAAAGCTACCTCCATATTTGACCCTGCAAATCCATTAAAAACCTGGGGGCCTGCCAGAAAGTTTCTTTATGCTCGGTGCTGTATTAGCTTTCATGACTTTCCTATAATGAATTGTAGCTTGCTGGAGACATTAGGAAGATTCTGACAGGGAATCTGCTATTCTTTGGAGGGCTCAATTTATCTATGATTCTGTGACCAAGCAGTCAAAAAGCATGAAGGGGTCAGCTAGGGAACGTAGCCCAGGGCTTTTATTTTGATTAAATTACAAGTATTTGTTCAGACTTTGAATATATGCATCAGATAAACTTAGGACAAGAAAATAACTACTTTTCATGCCACTTTTTGCTCGTTCCTTATTCAGCATTCCAGGCAAGGGTTAATTAATAGCTTCTGTTTGTGGGAGCTGTGACTGAATCACAGGCCTAATTGACAGATTGAAGCTGTACTTTAGCAAGATTACATTATGTTTCTGTTAGAGATGGCAACCAATAAAATCATACAGTGTGAAGTAAGGCTAAGCTATTAACTGTCTCTTAACCTTATTATGGTTTTATATTCTGTGTTTTATAAATGTGTCTTCATGTCTTGTTCTCCTTTAAGATATGTCTTTGTGATTTCTATTTTCTATTTTGCTTCCTAGCTTATTAATGTGGCCTTGGGTAAATGTATTGCCATTGAAAACTCTACGGTCATTCTAGAAGACTGTGATGGGAGCAGTAAGGTATGCTGAAATTGGGTTTTATCTCTTGGTAGTTGACAGGTACAGGATATGACACATTCATTGTCCTGTTGAGAAAGTCATCTGTGCCCAAGAGAAATACCGACTTAATCTCTCGATTTCTATATATCCTAAAGCAAAGACAGTGACTGAAAGAGTAAAGGTAAGGGATGGATCTTGAAACCAACCCATTGGATTCATCCTGTCTCTAGCATTTGTAAAAGTGTTAATTTTGCAAATTTTCTAACCTTTGGGTAAATGATAATGATAGTGCCTACCTCTAAAACGGATATGAGGCTGGGATTAGGTAAGCAGGTAGAACAATACCCAAAATGTAGTGCTCCTTACATGTTGGCTGCAATAATAATAAGTACAAAATGAGGAAAATGTAATATATAAAGAAAATAAAGAGAGAACATATTTGTAAATAATCCTTTTGGGGGAGCAATTTTACTCTTGATTTCACTACCTTTTCTCCCCATTCTCTGATGTCTGAAAGGGTAAAGAAAATCACATAATCCGTGATCCATGGTTAGAATCTCCATGTCAAAACTCCTTCCACCTCCAAGTGCTGTGGTTAGGAGAGGGAGAAAGGCCAGGGAGCCCAGAACAGGGATTCCTTCCACCATGCTGGAGGGAAGCTCTGAGTGATCACACTTCCCTCTCCAACATATGTTTCCTAACAGTTCTATGTTCTTTGGAAACAGTCATCTGGTTCGAGTGCCAGATAGAACTCACAGGAACATTGGTTAGTGAGTAGAAAGCAGCTCTCCAAAGGTGCAGAACCCTCTTTGGTAGAGACATGCTTTTGCAGTGATAATGTAGGTTTGACAAGTCTTTGTTTTGACTTAGCGATATTGATTATATTTTTTAACACATACCATCTCTACCTCTTAAGTAAGAGCTGCTACTAGAAAAAAAATGTATTTCTGTTGCTGTATTTCAGCTATAGATTGTAAACCTGAAGCTAAGGGAACTCATTCTTAATTAGGAAAGAGAGAAGACAGATGGAAATGAAAAGTGTCAAAAAATCAATTGCCAGAAATAACTTTCACTTATTAACAATTCATAGAGGAAATAAAGTCACAAATTGTGAAGCAAAATCACAATTAGTCCAAATTATATGAAAGGAAAATATTAAATGATTCAATCTTTCAGGACTCATCATTGTAGGGACTTTTTGTGTCTAAGTAACAAGCATTTCACTGAAAGCCAAAGTTCTGCTTTTGATAACCATTGAGTCTTTCCAGGGGAGAGGCGAATGTATGAATTAGACAGCCTCTGCCTTCCACAAAGCTCCATCTCCTTTTTTTATCTCAATCCTCATTTTTAGCTTCTGCCTCTTGTGGTTTGCTTTTGGCAGAATAAATGACTCTTAATACTAAGCCAGTGACTATAGCATTCATCCCCCAAAAGCTCAAAAGGAATAAAATCTTAGATTGAAACATCAAGCCCTATCCTTCACCTTACCTAAAAAGTATCCTTAGTTTTCAACTTTAAAGCCAGTTGAGATGTCCTTTTTCAAGGTAATATCTACCTTACCTTAGCAGCACATAAGTTCCTTATAATATGCTATTCGTCCATGCTTCTCACATTTTCATATGCAAATGAATTACGTGGGGAGTTTGTGCAATGAAGATTCTGAGTCAGGAGTTCTGTGATGTGGCTGAGAGTCAGCATGGCTAACTAGAACTCAAGTGACGGTCATGTTGATTCAGGGACTACCTTGCAAGTGTCGAGGTCCAACACAATTACTGTAATTTAACCTACACATCAGAGTTCAACTTCCATTATATAACCAAAAATTTCTTACGCAAAGGCATTCAGAGTTTTTCTTCCAAATACATTTCTACACGTTAATACATGTGTAGTTTCTCACAGATCCAGAACCTTAAATTGACCAGGCAGATAATACTAGGTTGTAAACCACCAAAGAAAATAGTTTTAAGTATTGCAAACATGGGTTCAGTACCTTATTTGGTATTTGTTTGAGATACTGGTAACTTTATAAAATTGGACGTCTTCAACAGCACTTCCTGCAAACTTGGAGGCCACATGATGATTCAATGTGTTATTAGCAAAGAATGATATTAACCTTTCCTACAATAGAAGTACAAAAGGAATATAATTGTCTAGATAGTTTTAAATAAGGACAGATAATAATTTCCACCAAAGAAATCCAAGGCTGTGGTTGGGATCTCCCTGTAGTCACCCATGACTTAGAACCTTAATCAATGAAGTCATTTGAACATTCCAGTACTTTAATCACCAGGGTTTTCTATAATTTAGGACACCTGAAATGATATCCATTACAGATATGTATTAATTGTACTAAATATTATAATTTTATTATTACAACTAACATTTCTCAAGGGCTTACAGTGTACTAAGAACTTGACAGTCATTGCCCCAAAACGCTGAGATAGGTACAACTGCTATCCACCTTAAAATGAGAAAAATGCCTATCCTATCAGAATGAAAAGTGGTAATACCAGGACTTGAATATAAAATGTCACATAGAAAGCCTGTATTAATCATCACTAACAAAAATGTTTGATAAAGCCTTGCCTACGTGTTTGTTGCCTGAAATGACCTTCTCTTTATTCAATCCCCTCATAGCTTCAACAATTTAATTACACCTGGTTAAGACTTATTAAGCAGGGAGACTGGTGCTTGGCCCCCACGCCTGAGAAAGGAGTCCTAAAGCTGCATCCTTGCGATAACAGAAACAAAGGGCTAAAGTGGCTGCATAAATCAACATCAGTCTTTCATCCAGAACTGGTAAGCAAAATATTTATAGTCTTCATTTATATGTCTTCTTTACCATAAATTTAACTTTGAATTCAAATGGGGCATGCCGCCCTTATTGCCAGCTTGGCCAGTTGGAAGTTTTAAATGTGTTTGTCGCAGTGGGGGCGATGTAAAAGTTCACCCAGACAGATAAACAGATTATTTTCACCAATTGTCAAGTCCTTTCTTGCTTTTTCAAAATGTATTTCAAGTGAGTTACTTCAAATAGAAGTCACCAGATTCTTATGGCGACACTGCTATCATTTGCTTCCATCAACAATGCCAAAGAATACGGCTTGCAGGCGAGAACCGGTTCTCACTGGTGATCAGAAAAGTGTATAAGGAGAGTACATGGAGAAAACAAGAGGCAGCATGCTTCCAGCAAGCTCGCAGTTTATAATACACTGATTCCCCATTCTGCCTTTTTTTCAGAAAAGGAAACTTTTTCTCGACAAGGAAACTTTTTCTCAATGAGGAAACTTTTTCTCATCCCCGATGGTTCCCAGAGCCCTGTACCCTCAGAGGTTCTCCTGGAGCCAACTCTTACCAGTTTGTAGGGGCTGATGGAGTGCATTTCTTGCTAAATTTGAGTTCAGAAATACTTGGGAGCTCAAAATCAGCCATGATGGAAAATTTCGCCCAAGAAATCGGCAGATGCTATTGGATCACGGGATAGTTTTGCAGAAGTCCAGTTGTTAACATTTACTAGAAGACCCCCTGTTCTACTAGATTTGTTCCCAAAGTCCTCTTGGGTTTTTGCAATTGTACTTTAAAAGGATACCAACTCATAAGTGTTGGAGTAAGATCTTGGTTTAGAATCTTGGTGTGGCAGGAAAATCTCAGAATTGCTACCTTAAGTTTATTATCATCTGAGCAGCAGGCAGCCACCAAACCCACTGTCTGTATTGGGTACACAGAGCCCATCATTTAGCTCAGGGCTGGCCCCAAAGACAGCACATTCTTTTCTTTAGGGTGCATCTGTTCTTTTCGATGTCACAGCCAGTGACAATTCTCTTCCCAACATGGTTTCTTCCTACTCAGAGCTAAAATCAGGCCCTAAACAATTCATTCTCCAATTTTCCTCCCATTAGATATTCTCCTACTTTTCAATTCCTTCTGGATAGTTCTTTTTCTCTTTAATTACAATAGTTATTCTTGAATTATCCAGAAAAATTAGGAATTACGAGCATATAAACTGCTAAGTTTATTTGACATAGTGTTGATGAGATCTGTAAAACTCTATTAAAAAATTGCACATTACACATTACCTTCTCCTTCCTTAACCCTGTGTGGAAGGAGGAAAGAGGGAGAGAAAGAAGCAGAGAAAGATAGAAAGAGACAGAGAGAGAGGATGACAACTAAAGCACATCCGTTAGTTCCAGAAGGGGATTATGGAAGAGATTTCAGACTGATGAGACAGTATCTAGGAGCAGATTCCCCTAAACAGTAAGCTGGTTTGGTAAAGAAAATAATTAAATTAGATGGCAAAAACTAGAAAGCCTTTCCCTACCTCATTTGCATCTATGAGGTGTGACATGCTACGCAGCTTCTCCTGTGCGGGGCTCCCATTTGGAGGCTGCCCGGTGTCGTGCAGATGAATGGCTTAGTGACCAGTTTTCTTCTTCTTCCAGTTGGGTCTTCACACCAAACCTCTTAGGTCCACAAAGGTATATAAGTTATAAAGAACAACAGAAGCAGAGAATGAAACTATGAATAACAGGAGCAAGTCTCTCCTTTTAGAAAGAATTAGGGGGTATAAGCTTTATGGAGGGGGGGAGTGTAATAGTGAGTTAGAGCCCTGGATACCAATGAATTGTTAAAATTCTATACACTTATCTAGGTCAGCCCTCCCCAGATATTCTGGATTTTTGTCAAGCTTAAAGGAAATAGTCTGAGAGGTGGCTTCTAGAATTAGGGGCATGGAATGCTTCTCCACCAACTGGTTCCCACATCAAATGTCTTTAGGTTGGAACCAAGTTATTTGGTTACCTCCTTACAATCTGCTGGCAGAATAGTGTAGAAAATCCGGAATGGTTTTTCTGTAAGGCAAGCTCCTTTACAAAAGCTTGAGCATACTCAAGCATCACATTTCCAAAGTCCTACAAGGGTGATAATATCTTCGTAGCAGTGCTTTTGGCATAAAATGGCCTGAAATAATGTCCATAACTAGAAGTGAATAAGCACTTGGAGGCCTTTTCTTCTAGCTCAAGTGGCCCTAGAAGCTCGTATTCTCCTGGCCACACCTGCGGCCATCTCAGCTATGGCCCCAGAAGTGGTGGGGAGAGAAGGGCTCCTGGGAGAGCGAAGGGGCAGACTCCATAGAGCAGATGGCTGCCGTGGGAGGGCCATGTGACCTTTATATTTGCCAGGGAAACACTAGCCCTACCAGATGTGTCTCTTCCAGCTGGGAGGCAGCCACTTTCTCAAGGGACATTTTCCTGAAAGTTTGTGCCAAAAACAAAGGTGTGCATTTTACATAGCACAATATGGTCCCTCCCTTTTTCTCATGGTGTTTTTTACTTTACCATCAATGAGGTAGCCGTTATTCATCAGGTATAATAAACGTTATCTGGAATTATTTCCCTTTAGATAATATAGTTATCAGCCATATGATCAGATCATTCTTTTTCTGCCTCCTGAAAAATTATAAGGCTTATAACTTGGAGAAGTGTGATAACTTAGTTTGAAACAGAGACAAATTTCTATCTTTTCCAAAGTCTGGGTTTATGTTATTAATTTAATCCAGAAGCATTCTTTCAAATATCAAAAATATAATTTCCTTTAATTTTTTGTTGGTTTTCATTTCTTTATGTCTCAGTTGTCCTATACAATCTGTAGCTCATTCCCAGATCCTTTCTCTCCAGGTGAATCACATTGTTTTTGAAAACCATCATCAGTTGTCCTGCTTGGAAGGCAGTTTTTCTGAGAAGACCCTGAAAGTCGCTGCTTGTGACCCAGTGAAACCATACCAGAAGTGGAAATTTGAAAACTATTATGAAACCTGAAGTGGAACTAATTTTTTCCCCAAGTAAATCCATTAAATACTGTGAAAACACCAGTGAACTTGGTGACTGTATTTCTCAGTGGTAGTTTAAATTTTCGATTTTAATAGGATTTGAATGGAATATTTTTGTATAAATCACAATATTTGAAACACCAAAAGATAACTCAGGGAAACAGTCCAACATGGAACTGGGGTCCTTGTTCAGCACAGTGTGGCCTTTGGACTTGCCTGCTTCCCCCTCAGTGCTGGAACTCATTCTGCAAGTTTCCCCACACAAGCTAACTGGTAACCACAAATGAAGACAAAAGTACTCGGGGAAATACAATGATACTTATGGTGCCTGGACTTGGTAATGACCAGATCTTTTGGCCCAGAAGTAGGTATGATCATTGAGAACCTGGTACTTTATTTGCTGGGGTTTTTTTAATTAAACAAACACTTCTTGACTGCTTATCACTAGACGAGTTCCGATGCCCACAGATATTACCTTAGTGAAACCCCTCCAGATGCCGTGTGTGTTTACCTAACAGTTTGAAATAGTATTGACCTACAATTGATGGCCTTACTTGCCAGCACATTTCAATCCAGATTGCTACACAGTGTGTTTTCCCAGTCTGAGTCCATCGAGAAACTTTTAAATGATGAAGAAAAGGCCTCCAAGTGCTTATTCACTTCTAGGTATGGACATTATTTCAGCCCATTTTATGCCTTTAAACTACACTTTGGAAAGTTGATCATACCAACAACTGCCAAGACTTAGAAGAATATTACAAAATAATAATAATAAAAAAGGGGGGGCAGCAAAAACGCAGGTGGCTCACAACACCCTGTAGAAACCAAAAATACATTTAAACATTGAACTCACTCTAATGCAAGGCCAGGTGAGAGGAGTTAAAACAAGTAAAGCAGAAATGGAGCTGCTGAAAGCTTCTTTTATATGAAAATAATAACATACTACTTTAGAATTAGCAGCATTCACAGGAATGAAGTGCACTAAAAATGAGATTTCAAAGTAAAAATAAAGAAAACATAGTGAAAGGGGAAGAAAGGTAAACAACTCTTAGGGAGACAGGCAAGAAAAAAATTGCCCTAAATTTGCCCAGAGAAGAAAGGGAGCCTGGTCATTTTATGGAGTTAAATAAAAAATAAAGCCTTCAGTGCGGACCCAGGGGTAATACTGACAAATTTGAAGAAAAGTTAAATATTGCTTTGATCCAAATGCAGCCTCAACTTTTAAGTATACTAATACTTAGGCCTGCCAGAAAAGAGCCTAGAAATCAGGATATCCTTTCCATTCATTCAAATAGGAAAATTGATGCCCAGAACACAAATTACCTGCCTAAAAATTCCAAGCTGGTTAGTCAAAGAATCAAGGTTAGAATTTGGATCACCAGAGACAGGGCTCATTCTACTGCCTCAGGCCACTGGCCTAAACAGATCTGCTCCAGAGTGTCCTTAGAAAGAGGTACACAGATATTTTTGCGAGGGTTGGGTCCCTGGAGGATAGCTATGAAATAATCTTGTTATTTTTCTAATTATTTTTCTATTCTAATTATTTTTAAATAATTATTTAAAAATACTTAAATAATCTTTAAATATTTTTTAAAAATCTCCATTCAGTTGAGATGATGATGAAACTGGGTATGTTTAGTTCTGACTTCCTGTTTAACATTTAATTTTAATTCCCAACTAAGTCCACAAAATCAAAGGTCTAACTAAAAATGGCAAAGGGAAACATTTCTACACATTTGTGACATATTTAATATGTGTTATTCAAATAATCTGACAACTGCAGCTGAGATGGGAGAATGACTAGAAGGTAAGATAGGGACTTTCATAATGATGAGATGCTCTGCGGAAGGATGTTTTGGTCGACGATCAACCACATACAGGACGGGGGGCCCATAAGATTATGATACAGTATTTTTTCACTGTGCCTTTTCTCCGTTTATATGTCTAGATATAAATACCATTATTACAATTGCCTACAATATTCAGTTCAGTAACATAACTTTTAACCTTGGGGTACAGTGGGCTGTACCAGCTAGGTTTGTTTAAGTACATTCTGAAGTTCATGCAACCATGGATTCACCTATTGACACATTTCTCAGAATGTATCCCCATGATTAAAGGAAGCATGACTGTAATTATTTTCAAAACAGCCATAGGAGGGAAAACCACAAGGAGGTTGCCGGAAAACTAATTGAGTTACTGACCACACTGAATATGCTAAGTGCCTCATGTAATTCCTCTGTAGTTGAAAAACGTGGAAAGATTACTCCTCCTGTCTATGAACTTTCTTTTATTTCTCAAAAAAAAAAAAAAAAAAAAAACAGTTTCCACAAGGAAGTCAACTCTATTCAGAGAACAGATGAGTTGTGTTTTGGATACAGTCACCTTTGGGTCCACCAGCTGAATACTTCTTTCAACAGAACCTTCCCCAGTCTGTTCAGCATACATTCTTCCTGACTTTACCTTGACACACTTACTATGCGAAGCTATCTTTAAATATATATTATCTGTATAACAAAAGATTGTTTTTGAATGTAACATATTTGCTCTTCAGTGGAATTTTTTAAAAACTGCTTTAGCATGTATTTGCTCAATTACTCTAAGAAGCAAGGAAATAATCATTGTTGGGAATTTGTATGGGGCCTAACCTTGAGCATATTGCAAAATCCACTACCAATGTTTTTTGCATTATCGTATAAATTTTATTTTTTTAGAAGACTAGAATAAAGGTCTAAATGTTGCTAGATCTTCTGATACTTCTGAGGGTAAACCTTTGGATGAGACACACTAAGGTTTTAATAAGCCCTGAATTTGTTAATAGGGAGCTGTATTCTTGGGGGCTTTAAATTCTTCCCTGAATTAACTTCAGATACTGCCTTTTCTGAGAAAAATGTTCATGTATTTTATTTCCTTGAACATGAAGTAGGCTTGATAATATTTGGCATGACTTATTTGACCAAGAAATGAACTCATCAAGCCATCTAAGAGCTTCTGAGTTCAGTTTTCACACCCCCTTCCTCTTTTCCACAGTTACCCAGGGCTTCGCCCCTGCTCTCCTGTAGGATGGCATGCCTGTTGTTGGACCAGCCTTGTTTTATCAGTATCAGATTTGCTCAATTCTACTTGCTGACATTTAATTGGCTATCATTCCCAAGGCTACAAAACACCACGTGCCAGGATCAGAACACAATGTTAGCTTGGCCACACGAATATGGAAATATCCTATAAGACATTAAAACACTTTGCTCCCAGCATCACCTTTGGAACTGTAGACAGGCAAAGATGCCATGTATGGTGTGTGGAAATTTGGTATTCCCAATCAACCTTGATTTCACAAATGCCTTAGAATGATTTTGAAGGGGCTCTTATGTAAGAGAATGAGCTTGAAGTACACCAATTACCACCATCTTTATTTATTTAATATCTCTAATTTAACTTGTGTATTTAAACCACAGGAAAACAATTATAACTCAGAAGAAAGTCCAATCATCTTGTATAAAAAGAAAGAAATCACAAAATGTCACAGGAAAAGAAAGAAAAACTTATTCTCATTCAGTCCTCACTATGTGTGGGCTGCCCTCTGGCTGATGTGCCCATCTCACTGAGGTGGCTCTGAGTCGCCAGCGAGGAGAATGACTCCCTACTCTCCTCACAAAAGCCTTGTCCAAGATAGTTGCACTTGCAAGAGAGAACCGAGTTTACAGTCTATATGGCTCAAAAACAAGTTTCTTTCCCTACACCATTCTCATTTTCTTTCTTTCTTTCTTTTTTTTTGTTTATTAACCATCTTTATTAAACATCTCTCTAAGTTGTTACTTATGGTGTCACATAAAATTACCCTGTTAAAACCAAATTAAATCTTTTTTTTTTTTTTTTTTTTGAGACAGAGTCTCATTATGTCACCCTTGGTAGAGTGCTATAGCATCACAACTCACAACAACCTCAAACTCTTGGGCTTAAGTGATTCTCTTGCCTCAGCCTCCCAAATAGCTGGGACTACAGGCACCCACCACAACGCCCAGCTATTTTTTTGTTGCAGATGTCATTGTTTTTTAGCAACCTAGCCCAGGCCAGGTTCGAACCCACTACCTTTGGTGTATGTGGCTCAGACCATAACCATCGTGCTATGGTCACGGAGCCCCAGATTAAATCTTAAGCCTTGAAGTTCAGCAGTTATTTATAAATCAGCTACAAAACACTGATTCCATGCAATTTTTTACATTTGATCTAATGAACTAAAGAATCTTATGTAATCATTTTAGCTGATAAAGTGGTATCATTTTCTTTTTTAAATAGGGCAGTCAAGTCAGGTGAGTTCATTGAAAATCTCTTGGTTGCATAGATGCCACTGTAGCAGAATGAGAGGGAGTCACACCTCTCTGGTCTCTCTTGATGTCCTATGCACAGAAATAGAAGCTGGGCCTCTCTGTGTGTTAAATAACCAAGTGTAGGTGTCAGTAAAGCTATCCTCATGTGTTCTGCTGTGATCGGTCTCCTAACTTGAGGCAAGACCTGTTCTTTTCCACCTTCTTGACCAAATAAGAGAAGGAGAAATGGACCTGAAGACAGTTGTTTCTCTGTGAATAATATTACAAACTTTTTCTCTCCCAACCTTTAAACAATGCTGACAAATTGCTCAATTTTTTTAAACATAAACCATGACTTTTAACTTTCACTCATGTGAATTGTCTCTACCATGCTTTTGCATGGGTCACTCAACTGCTGCTGCAAGCCAAAATGCCTCGAAATTAGAGAAGAAACACCAAGCAAAGCTAGCGTACAAAATACTTGTTTCTTTAAACAAATAACCATTCCATGGACAGGTTTAAATAAGCCAGGTAAAGTATTGTATACCCTTGATGAGGCCTAAAGGATGATATTTCAGGTGTTGGCAATGCCTGTGTCTAAAGGAAAGAACAAGTACCATCGTGCTAAGAGGATTTGATACCTCCATTTTTAATCTAATGGGCCAAGTAATAGTCACCATTTCAATTAGGATCCCTTTGTGAATTTATGTGAATCTTTGCTTTGTAAAAACACAAAGAAAACACGTGAAAATTCTCATTTTCCAGCAGATAGAGCAGCCTCTAATATGCTGTCTTCCTAGTGATGACATTTTGCCATCCAATAAGTAACAAATCATTTATTTGAAAGCAGGAGTCTTCTATTTTATTAACAATTGATAGATACTTGCCAGATTACAGATATTGGTCATAAATATCTGTATAAATAAAGCCTTTATATTTGGTGTTGAAATTAAAATTTTAGGTAATTCTTTCCCTAGCCATTCAATCACATTAATTTTTGTAAATGTACTGTGTATGTGTGTTGTTTTATATATGCTGTATATACATTTGATCCTTTGGATTAGGAGAAAGAAATACCAGAAGTTTCTACTTGCAACATAAAGAAAATTTGAAATACTTTTGGATATTTTTAATACTCTTTAAGTGCATGGCTTTGTTTGCATCTAGTGTCTACACAAAAGTATCTCAAGTGGATTTTCACTCTGGATACTGTTTTCCAGACTTAAGGGAGTAATCACTCTCGAAATTACCAGGGTACATGTTATTCACTTTAGGATTATGGACAACTTAATCTTCAAACATCTGCCCAAATTTGCCACTTTTATACACATCAGCTCAAAAACAAGAGATAGAAAAAATCAAGTTAATGGACTTTATTATTGACTACTCAAAAACATTTTGGGGGGGGTTGGAGAAAAAATTAAAAGTATGGTGTATAAAGGACTTTGGAGTTAAACATTTTTAAGTGCTTGTATTTTTTTTTCTGCTCTGACCAACTGAAGTTATTATAAATAGGAATCAAATGTGCAACTCTAAATTTCTAGATAAAAATCCAAATTTCTTTGGAAATTCTTCTACAAAATTCTCCCGAGCTGACAGTTCCTAGATGTCATTGTTTGTTTTTGCAGTTTGCCATGTGTCTGGGTGAGTGCAGCTCCCCACGCCATTGTTTTTGTATTGATTGTACATCTCAGTCTTCTCTGGTGTTCCTCCTGAGCTGTATACACATTTTGATCTTTGTATTTATTGCTTTATATTAGTGTCTGATATTTTAATATTGGCAAATATAATTTTGGACATTGTCTTTTTATAATCCCCTTGTTTTTATAGAGCAATGGAAGATCAAGCTTTAAGGGAAGTAGTTGCCTTTGTTATGTGGTCAAAGACAGTTCTTCTTTACGAGGCTCTGGTGTTGCATCCTTTTCCATAATTCTCTGTTATTACTTATTTGAAATATCTTCCCTGTCACTTTGAAAAGCTGAAAATGTCCAGTCCAGTCTCCACTTGTAAATACACCAAAAGTACTACCCTCTGTAAATATGGGAAGTAATTATTATAAATTGTCGGTATATTTTAAATTACTTAATGACTACAAAGATTTTTTTTGTGTGTTAAGATGCATCTAAAACAATCTCTCAATTCCTTTCAAGATACATCTAATATAAAATCAGTGCACTGTACCCCCAAATGCATTAATGTATACATGATCTATGTTTATGATTTAATAAAAAATGAATTCGAAAAAAGAAATTTTCCATGTGAATTATTTACTTCCTTACTAGAAATTTTTTGTTATTTCATATGTAATCATTTTAAGATCTTTTTGAAATAAATAATGCAAATGAATTAAAATAAGATGTTCTCTTGATTTCTGAAGAAGCATTTTTTGATAATCTTAAAAGCTGCTGATATGTAAGAGTTCTTTCCAAATTTTAAAAGGCAGGTGAAAAAATGAAGTCTAGAAACTAGAAATAAAGACTCAAACTTTTGTTGAGAGCAAGTCAGACACAGCAGTTCTTTATTTAAATTGCAGATAAGTAGATAGATAGATAGATATAGATATAGATAAATAGGTAGAAAAAGAAAAAATTGGCAAAATCTGTGTTTGCAAATGAAGGTTTATATGAAAGGTAAATTTTATATTGGCAGAAAGTAAAGCTATTATTAATTCCTGTTCAACCAGCAACAAAGGAAAACAAAATGTCATGTGACAAATATCAGCATTTATGTAATAAATTATTTCTCCTTCCTATCAGGTACCAGAATCCTCACCACTCCTGAACCCCAAATCACAAAACCTTAGATCAACCTTTATATGTAGTTACCAGTTTTTGTTCTTAATCATGTTCCATACAAGTTTCAAATATGTTAACTATCCGCCATGCAATCTGAATCAGATATCTTTCCTAGGTTACAAAGACTCAAATGATCAACCATCACCATCACGGTACTTAAGGTCACTTAGCTCCGTGGCCTTGGTGAAAGACGGCTGTATAGGACAGTAGACACCAAAGCCAAAGGATAGCTCCCATGCTGTTTTGGAACTGCATTCCTTCATCCATGAACATGAAGCATTTACCAATTGAACATACCCTGAAATAGTTTCTGTTCACAAAAACTTCCATAGTTAGTTGTCTGGTGAAGGCACAAAATTAAACAGACCAGAGTTACTACATATGGTTAGAGCCCTATAAGAGCCAGTTGCTTTACCATGTTAGATAGTTGCAGGCCACTCACCTCACTCAGGTCCTACAGAAATTCATCTCCTTTGTTGGAATAACTCTTTTGAAGGCGGGTTAACAATATGCTCCTATTACATGACAGATAACACAATACTGTGCTTTGAAGTTAAGTAGAAAATTACAGCAGTCATCAGTAATCCAGAAAACCAAATATGTTGTCCAGCTAGGGAGATTCAGAAAATCTAAATTAAACAGGAAACTTTCCTGGCTCCTCAATCTTTTACCTCACTTTATCAATAAAGACCTGATTTCCCTCACTTTCTTCTGAAAACTCACACTGTCACGAATGAAATCTACAGGTTCTAAGAATTCAGGGTAACTGAAGTCTTATATGGTCAGGATATAAAGTATTTTTTTTTTGAAAGAATGAAAGGAATACTTCAATCCTGAATTCAAAATTAAGTCTTGTAAACACTAAAGAATAGTATGTGATACTATGGAAATATATTATATGACCAGGAAGAATTAAAGAAGCTGTTATTAGAATTTGTGGGATTTGTTACACATAAATAAGCAATAATGTAAGAAGGACTAAGCCAGGGTTTTTCGCAAAATGAAAAAGAAATAAACAAAGGGTTGAATGGTACAATGAAGACTGTTTTACATTCAGACAATAAGGAATTGTCTTTTTATTTGCAATGCCAAAAAAATCTTTCAGAAAGTTTAGGGTAATATATACGGAAGCATGAAATGAAAAATTGTGGAACAAACTATCTAAGAATATATATATAGATTCTCTTTTCATAAATATTCAATACATTATTTGACACATTGGTTTGAGTGAAACTCCACAAGTACAATTTTAAGCATCTTGATTTGGGCTGAGGTCCAGTAAATTATATATTCCCAACAACTATCAGAGCTTCTCACTAAAAATACATGCTCACGCTCTACTTTGAAAATATTCTAAGATAATTATTTCCATTTTCATAGTAACTAGTACAGTTATGACTAGCGTTGTCTCAGGTTTCCAAGGAAAGAAAATTATTCTGAGATACTGTTAATAAGAGAAAATGTGGTAATAAAGAGGGGCATTTTCTTAAAATTGTGCTAACGCTGTCATTTTTATTTTTAATGACTTTTACTGTGCTAGACACGATTTTATTTTCAGTCACAGAAATAAAACTATCCAATGTAACTCTTTAGTCTATCGCCCACCCATCTTCTAGCCCCTCCTTGTATCAACCTCACAATGGGTTTAATTCAGTTTGAAAGCATAAAGCAAACAGAATTCTCCTGACTGACAATTACTCAGTCCCTCTGGGGAGGAGATTCAGTGAGTGGTAGGACCTAGGAAGGAGACCTAATGAATTTTCACTCTGTAGATGCCAAGGAAAGCACTTAAAATATTTTTTGGTAATAATAAGAAAGGTAAAGAATTTTGGAATTTTACAGCCAGAGCCTGTACGACCATGTTTAAAAGTAAGAGAAGTTTAATTCAAATTTTTTTATCACCCCAAGACATAAGAAGAAATGCACCAAAAGAAACAGAGTCATTTCTCATGGTCACTTTACTCCATGACACCCCTCCCAGCCAAACCGTGCCAGATTACCCAGGAGGCTGGCTGGCTGCTGCTTATCACACCTGCTATATTAGTGGAGTTTTTAAAAGCAAATGCCCAAGAATGAATCTAATGCTTTTTGATGTGAGGTTATCAGCCAGAATTTTGTCTAGGGTTATTTCCACCTTATTCTATAGTAAAAAAAGAACTAAGCTTCCACACCTTTCAAGGGAGTAACTCCAATAAAGCATAAGAACATGCGTATCAGGACGACAGAATTAGCTTTTGCTTTAGTGCGAGTGAGACCTTCTCAGTTCCAGTTAGTTTATAAATGCATCATCGACTCAAATTCATCAATTCTTTGCTTGGTGTTCCCCTTCCGGATTTTCCGGTAGGAAATTGTGTTGTATCGTGAATAAGCATTCCTGGAGATATCACTCTTCTTTCCTAGGCTTGGCTGCTCATCGGGTGTCAGCTGGGGACTGGCGCTGCTCAGCGGGGAGTCCTCACTTGCCTCGTCTTCCTCTTGAAATGAAGAACCCTCTTCATGTATTTTCTTAAATTCTGTCACTCGAACTTCATCTTCTTCATCATCATCATCATCTTCATCATCATCATCCATTCCTTTATCCCTCACCTTTTGCTCCTCATCATGTTTGGAGCGCAACATTCCAACTTGGCCAGGTTTCCGAAATCCCAACCATTCTATTTCAGTTGCCCGGTAAGCTTCATTCTTCTGACCTTCGTCTTCTCTCTCTTCTATGGGTTGTTTGCCAATCCTTTCCCTCCGTCTACTTGTCTCCTGGTGGCTACTGCTCACAGGAATCTTCTCCCACTGACGCCCTGTAGCAAAACCAATTGGTTTGAGATGGAGGTTCAAAAATACCCAGCTGTTAGTCTCCAAATTATTTTTCTTGACAATACTTCCTAATATGTCTTTAATGGAATACGATTTTGTGGGTTACACAACCAAAAGGACCACACAGTCAAATAAGTTTGGAAAACACTGCGTTACATGCAGTTAAATAAGCTTCTTCAGAATTTATCCAAAACTTTATAATGCTAATGATCCTGGACAGCTCCAGAAAAGTAAGCAACCCAGCCTCATGTGACTACGGAATGCTGTTGTTCCGGAGTACTGTATTTAGTGAGACTGGCATTCCCTGTGACACACCTTCTAAAATTCTGTCACAACTGGATATGTGAATATGTAAAATAAAATGTTTGAACTTTTCTCATATATATATAGACACACAGACCCACAGACACACACACACACCTTAAGGAAAATTAGAAAAACACTTCAAGAGAAAGAAAGCTTTCTTCTAAGAGTAAAAATGATGACTGCCCATGTCTGGTCACACAGTCACACACTCGATATCTGATGCCACGTTTCTCAGAGTCATCCTAAAGTCCTATACCTATAACCAGGTATGGTAGGAAGCACAGGGGCCCACAGATGGTCAGAACTCATGTGCTGGCCTAACTAATGCACCGAGCCCACCAAAACACACACAATGGGCTCACATATCTGGCACTGATTTCTAGAAAGCCAAGGTTTGAAAATCATGTTATGGTTCTATCTACATAATGCTCAATTTGCCTTTTATTTACCAGATATGTTCCTGATAACAACTAATCGACCCATCTTATTTGGTACCATGGAGCGACTTTTAAAAGGCTTAATTCACTACAAGCATCACTTTTCAAACAGCCAGGACTTACTGAGCATGCTAAGAACTAATCATAAGAGATAAGAGGTTCTTCTCTGAGCTTTCTCCCCTTAAGGGCTTCTGTGGATGTCTCAGTCTGTAAAGTGCATGACTCAGAAATGTTGTCTGGGATATGTCCCTTGGCAGGCCTCAGTTCATCATTTTCTTTTGACACCATAAGAATCTATAAATAAGATGAGAGGCAATGTTCCTGTTTGTTCTTCCTCTCCACAATGTTCTACTCTCTCTGGAAGATGTTCACAAGTCCATTTTCTTCCAGGGATTTCTCTTTTCCTTCTTTCTTTTTTTTTGTTTTTTGTTTATTTTATTTTGTTTTCTCACTCTAGGGAATAGATTGCAACTGACAGGGAGGGATAGAAGTAAAGATGGATTATCACCCCTAACTAGTTATAGGTGTTTGCACAACTGCCATCCAACTGGTTAGTAGCCAATGTTCTTTAAATTACACATAAAAATATACATTATAATGTACATTTTATAATCTTAAGCTGTGTTTTGTTTTCCACAAAAACAAAGGAAACTAATAATTTTGTCCATATTTATGACTCAGGCAACAGATTGCCCTACATGAAATGACTCCTTGAATTTAAATTATAGTTTTCCCTTGCTATTTTTAGCATCTTTGAATTTTTCAATCCAGGAGCCTTCTCTTTGAATACCTTACAGCTATTAGCCATTGTGAAAATAAAAGACACCAACAGCTGTGCCTGTCTACAATGGAGGAAGCACTTACTCTCCATCAAACATGAACGGATTCACTCAGGGAAAATTTAACCAGTGAGACCACCTAGTTTACAAACATTGACTGCTTTCATTCTGCATTTGATCAAAATGACAGACACTAGAAAACTGTTGTCTGCCATGGATCGCCTGATCAGAAATCTGAAAGAGACTCTGAGTGAAAAATGAAGATCCCTGTCTCTAAGAGCTTATTATACTGTAAGCAGAAAGATGAGGGGAAAGAGGTTATTTAGTTCATATTGTGGGATGTTAAGTCTTATAATTATTTCTAATAATGCAATAGCTTAACAAAAAAAGGTGCTTGCTACACATTTCTTTAAGCTCCTTTACACTGGTTAGCAGACACAGTCTTAGAGGTATCCATGCAAAGATAGCAAACATAGGAAATGGCCAATCATATCCATGTCCTCCTTGGTATCTATTTTATGTGATGTTCTAATATTTCAACAAATAATATCCTAAATATTTTCCCTATTAAAGTCCTTAGAAGGCTACATTGGTTGGGTCTAACAAGCTGACTTCAATTTAGATAGGATGTTTAAGGCTGTGAAAGACAAGGAAATGAATTATTAATTAATAGATTTTTAATTCTGCACTTTATTTGGAAACTGCTTAAATGTACATGTGTTCTTAGAAAAAAACCCTAAGGGGTTTAGTTTCTCTTAAGTCTGAGTTTACTTGAAATTACTTAATATAGTCATTTCAATGTTCTTTTTATTCTCCAATTTTCTTAAAGGACACAATCAAAATTAACTTTATCACCCAGAGAGCTTTCTTTGACAAGAAATAATTAACAATTTCGCACTTACATCAGAGGCCTAGAATTTTCCTATAGAGTAAATCGATTTATGAGATCACTTTAAACTGTATGCCAATTGTGGACTTTTAGGATAAATCTACGTTTGAAACATTGACCATCTCACAAGGTGCCTCATACAGATTTGGAGACACCAAATCAAAACGAAAGGTTGTTTCAGTGGACTAACTTACTTAGCGGCAGGTACCACATTGGGATGCCAATCAGCTACAGCAATCCGAGTAGTCTCAGTCCTGAATTGTTGGGAAGGCTTTATAAGGTGGAACCCACAGATAAGTCAAGACTCTCTTATCTGCCTGCAGCAGCTCTGAAATTTGAAGCCATTCCCTGGATTGCTTTTCAACACCACACTCACACAACATCTCATGCAAAAACTGTCATCTGTATTCAATCAAAGCATTTTATGTACAAAACTGTAGCTTCTGTTACCTTCTCTGAATGCCATTTCATCAGCACTTGTTTCTTGGACAGAAAGATCTGTGACAGCCTTATGAACAATAAAGAGCTTCTCTTCTGTATTTTCTGAGGAGAAAAACACAAGATTAGTATTTTAACATTTGAAATATACAAGATAGTTCAAGGGTTAATATATTATCAATTTAGACTCCCAGTAGATTTCCTTAATTTTAAATATGATCACTAAAAATTACGCTTTGATTCTTTAGATTCATTCCTTACTGATTCTATTTATTTATATAAGGATTAACTTAATTTATTGATTGATAATCTCTCTTTTATAGAACTATAACTTCAGACATCTTCAGGTATATTTAGAAGGAAATCTTAAAATTCTTAATTCTTTTGTTCAAACAATGGTGGGGCTGTTCATAAGAATAGTAAGTAACAGTAATTAACATGTAGCCAACACTTAGCAATCATTCTGACAACCCAAGAAACGTAGGTACTGGTATTCTGCCTTCTTCTAGTGAAAAAACTCAAGTGTAAGGAGACAAAAAAAGGCTGCCCAGGGTCACAGATGTATCAAACAGACAAGCCTGGCTTTGACCAGGGCAGAGATTTGGCCCATATGCTATGCAGCCCCATTAGAATAAAGGGCCTTGTACATTTTCTATGTGCCTAGCTTGTTCCTAAAATAACAATTTATTGCCCCACCCCTCAAAAAAAATCCCTGAGTGAGTTTATAAGTCAAAACAAGCAAATTCAAGAAATGTAAAATATGTTACCTTTTAGACTCTTGTCATCCCTGGACCAGTTGAACAGCATGTTCCCTTGTAACTTTCCAGCTTCCTTCTGATTTCCTTCTGTGGGTACATCTTCAGGATTGGATTCTATCCTGGATTGTGGTGGTACTCCACTCCCATCAGTCAATTCCTCATTGATTTTAGTGATTGGTTGTTGACCATTTTCAGGTGGTTTGTCCCCATTACACTCAGCCTGACTAAAAGTCGCTGGAACATCTGTCATGATGAACAGTTGAGTCCGATCTAGAGGGAGCTTTAGGGAAACCAAGTGAGCAGATCCTGATGAGGCAACTTCTCTTGGGTTCAAGTCCTATAGTTCTAACTCCTCCTCTGAGTCCAAATTATTCACTTTGGAACATAATAATAAGATTCCCTTGCTAAAGGTGTCCAGACAGAGCTTAGAGCAAAGGCAATAGGATTTGTCAGATTTGACAGTAGTCCAAGAGCAAGAGTCCAACCAATCACTGCCTTCTTTGTTGCTTAGCAGTCCCACTGCAGAATTAAAGGCACCCTTTTGATTTACATAAACAAACAATCTGAGGCAATCAGGCTTTTGTGTTGGCCTGTAGAGGGGGACTTTCAGCTTGTCAGTCCCCCTCTGGGAATAGAGATTTTTGTCCCTTTTCATAATGGCCCATTGTAATTTTCCTTGTAACAGGAGCCACAATTGTTCCACAGCTTTAATCCAGAGAGAATGACCACCTTGAGGCATATTAGTTCTGTGTAACCAGCTTAACATTTCCAAACAGATTTTGTTCAAGTAAAAACCTCAGCTATTTTGTAGGGGACAATGACATCGTTTCTTATTTATTAAAGAATAAAAACAGCTTATCAAAAACCTATAAACAGGACAAGTTTATTCTAAATGGTTCTGACAGCAGATTTCATGGTGTGTTTCAGGAGGCAAGCAAAGGAACATAAAACACAAATTCTATGGACTAAGACCAAAGATTTTCCAAGTTTAGGGTAATTTATTTAGTCTATAGCTTCTTATACTCTAGATTATTGGTGTCTACTAAAGCCCAGCAGATCCTTTAAAACCCTAATATTCTTTTCTCTATGCAATTTTCTCTTATCCCAATAGAATTATTCTCTATGTTCCATATTGATATTGCATAATGCAGGTAAATTACCGAACACCAGCTCAGCCAGCCTAGGGGGAAACGGGCAGTGATGAAACACACTTGATACTAATCACCTTTTCCTTTTTAAATAAAGACACTAATTCTTTTGCTTCTTTAGATCCCACATGGTATAGGTTGGTCCCAGAGCCTTTGCCCTGCCTGCCTGCTCTTTCTGTTTGGAATGCTCTTCTCTTCCTCAAGACCAAGCCCTGGCCTTACCCAGCTCCTCTAACATCTCAGTTTCTACACCAAAATATTTCTTTAATGACAATTTCCTACACCCACAGGATTAGGACGAGACTGTTACACAATATATTTGCCTCTTAGAGTACTCTTCACAGTGGAATTAAACAAGTAATTGCACAATTATAAGTGTAATACCTGTTTCACCCACTAGAATCTAAGCTTCATCTGGGCAGGGGCCATTTCAAATTGCTTACCAGTGGCCCCAGGATGTAGCATCTGCATTAAACTAGGTAGTACCTAAGTAAGTAAATAATAAATAAATAAATAAATAAATGTGTGTGTATGTATTTGAATAAATTTTATCCCCAGGACAATGCATTTTGGTTCTTTTCTAAGGGAAAAAGGGCTGAGAGTAATTATAAAATTACCTTGAAAACTGTGTCTAGGGTTAAGCCCATTAGAGTCTTCATCAGGTACAGAACATTCATGGCCCTTTGGTATAACCCCTTTTCCATGACCTTGGAAGATATTTCTAACATATCCCAGAACTCCCTCCCTCAATATCCTCAGCTCTTCTCTATCTAGTACACTAATTATTTGTTTGTTTGTTTGTTTTTAATTTCTTTAACAAATACTCATATAGCACTTATTACATGAAGGTATTCTTGTAATTACATCACAAATAGTAACACATTTAATCTTGGTAACAGCCCTGTGAGGTAGGTGCTATTATTATCCCCATTTTATAGACTAGAAAAAATAAACACAGAGAGATTAAGGAATTTGGTCAAGGTCACGCACCTAGTAAGCTTACAGATAAAAGTTGGCTTTATAGATGAAGCTAAGTGGCTTCCCTGGCCTGTGTACAGATTGTTTCCTTGAGCCAGAGATCCCACAGGGATCAGGAATTAATCACTTTGGCAATAAAGATTATTGTGGCCATAAGAGGGCAGCAGAGGGCCTGAGGCAGCTTCAAGGCCTTCCCCCTGAGACACTACAGCTGCTGAGCCCAGAGTTGGGAGGAGGCCCTCCCAAGAAGTTCAACCGATAAGCTTACTGATGAGAAAATATTGAATGAAGTCAGATGAGAGAATGTAGAAACTAAGACCAAAGCTTGGGCACAAGTGCGACCATACAATATTGTAAGATCTTTAAGGGCGGAAAGTGGAACTTACGCCAAGCAATACACAAACAGAAATAAAGAAATGCTCACATCATCTTCAAGGTCCCCAAACCTCAATTCAGGGACACAGAAAAGTTGAAGGAGTTCAGGGTCATTGTCTTTACAGCTCCCAGGTTTCTATTACTTTACAGCAACCTCCTACACCTGATACATATCTACAGCTTAGTTTTTATGGGATATTATTTCTTTATTTTTGTATTGTCCTCTTTTTTAAAATTTCAAAATATAAAGAGGTGCAAATGTTTTTATTACATGAATAAATTTTAGAAAGAAGGTACGAGTAGGGTTTTGTAGTGTGCCCATCACCGGTGTACTGTTTATTGTACCTACTTTTTAGCCCCTTTGTTCCTCCTCCTTCCTTAGTTCTTGACTTCCAATGACCTTTGCATCTCTTTGTGCCTGTATTTGTTCATTGATTAGTTTCTAATTATTAGAGAACACATGTGGTGTTTGCTCTTCCATCCTGAAAAATGGTCCATTCAGGTTGCTGCAAAAGATGGTATTTCATTCCTTTTTATGAGTGAGTATTAGTCCATAGTATATACAAAATGTACCACATTTTATTAATCTGTTCAAGAGTTGATGGGCACTTAGGTTGATTTCACATCTTTGAGAATGTGAGTTGTCCTGCAATAAATGTTCAAGTTCAGGTGTCTTTTTGACAAAATGACTTCTTTTCCTTGGGGTAGATATCCAGGACTAGGATTGCTGAGTTGAATGTAAGTCTGCATTTATTTCTTTGAGGAATCTCCATACTCTTCTCTATAGAAGTTGTAATAATTTGCAGCCCACACCAGCAGTGTATAAAGCACTCCCCAAAATGTCCACATTCTAATTCCAAGGACTTGTGAATTATTACCTTATTTGCTGAAAGAAATTTTGCAGATGTAATTAAATTAAGGATCTTGAGATGTGGTGATTATTTTGGAATATTGGATTTGATCCACGATGATCGCAAGGATTCTGACAAGAGGAAAGCAAAAAAGGTCAAAGAAAGTAGTTGGAAATGTGACAGGGAACCCAGATGTAGTGATTCAAGGAAGGGAGCCTGAGGGCTCAATTGTGAGCCGCCTCTGTACTAGACGGTGAAAGAGGCAGGCAAACAGATTCTCCTCTGGAGCCTCCAAGTGGAACCTGACCCTGCCAACACCTTGATTTAGACTTCTAACCTCCATAAATGAATGAGAGCCCATTTGTGCAGTTTCTTTTTTTCTTTTCTTTCTTTTTTTTTTTTTTTAGACAAAGTCTCACTATGTCACCCTCAATATAGTATCATGGCGTCACAGCTCACAGCCACCTCAAACTCTTGGGCTTAAGCAATTCTCTGCCTCAGCCTCCCAGGTAGCTGGGACTACAGGCACCTGGCACAATGCCTGGCTATTTTTTGTTGTAGTTGTCATTGTTGTGTAGCAGGCCCAGGCCGCGTTCGAACCTGCCAGCACCTGTATATAATGGCTGGCACCCTAATCATCGAGCTAAGGGTGCCGAGCCAATTTGTGCAGTTTTTAAACCACTTAATTTGTGGTAATTCATAATAGCAGTAATAGGAAATTAATAACTGTGTTTCTCGTATTTCTGCCTTCATTTTTGTTGATTGGCTAGGGCCAGAAAAATTAGAATTTCAGGTTATATATTTTTGAATTTCAACTATCTCAGGTTGCCTCCTGTTGACTGAAAAGGCCTCCTTTAACAAGGTTTATTTTCTTCTTTTTCAGCTTTCCAACAGTCCAAGTTTGACCAAAAATTATAACAATTTATTATGTCATTAAAGCTATAAGACCATCCCCTCCATCATCTTGATGTTTTTCTAACAAGTCTCCTAAAATTAAATATCCAATAAGGAATTGTTTGAGTCAAGATTCAGGGGAACTAAAATCAGACCTACCATTCAACCCAGCAATACCGCTACTGGGTATCTACCCAAAGGAAAAGAAGATTTATCATCAAAAGACACCTGCACTAGTGTTTATTTGAGCACAACTAATAGTTGCAAAGATGTGGAATTGATCCAAGTCCCCATCATTTCATAAGTGGATTAAGTAAATATGAAGAGAAAAACAAACACCACATGTACCCACTATTACAATGAAACTAACTGAACAGCAAATGCTGTTAAGGTAAGTAAAACTCAGTAAAAATAAACTATCAGGGGAAGGGAAAGGAACAAACCAGCCTAATGTGTAATATGAAAACTATTTGAGTAATGGGTACACCTGTAGCCAAGACTCAAACATTACAAAACTATCCATATAACCAAAAAGATTTGTACCCCTTTCATATTTTGAAAAAAATACATTTTTTCACTACATAGTTTGCTTTTATTGAGTCTTTGATGTCTTTGAATGCCTAGAAGTTCTTAATTTTAACACAACCCAGTTTAGCAGTTTCCATTATGCTTAATAAATATGGATCCTTTGTAAAATGTTTTCCTATTCATGGGCCTTAAAAAATATTTTATCTATTATTTCTTAAATTTCTGCTCTGTTTGGCCTGACCGCCTGTGATGGCAGCTGAGTAACAGCTTCCTTGCATCTGGGCACCGTGAGTCTGGGGAGATAGGACTCCAGGCATCTCTGGCTGGTGGGAACTGCCTATCATCACTCCTATGAGGATACAGGGAGTCAGCGAGAGACTTCTGGACCCCAAGAGGAGGACTAAAACAGTGGAAAACCGGCAAGTGGTCGCGTGTGTTCAACCCGTCTAAACCCGCCCACAACTGTAAGTTCAGTAGCAGCGAGACTGCAAACCAGAAAGGCCTTACCTGTGAACTCTTTTGATGTCCTTGGACTTGGCACTGAGTTGAACTGCCTTGGGGAAGGCCTGAGTGGGAGTGCGGAGAACTTTGGCCGTTGTCTAGGGCCCCAGTCTGAGCCGCTGAGCCAGACGGAGCTAATAGTGTTTGGCGGTGGGTCACACGGATCCATTGTCAGTGATCTGCCCCGGCAAGCTCCGCCCTCAGGGTAGCAGAGCTAGAAACGGGTGGGAGCTGGTAACCCAGCAACCAAGTAGCCTAAGGGTGGGGTCTGAGCCGCCTTGCAGCCCTAACCCTCAGGGGCAGAGTGAGACCGGTTTTGGCACACTGAGTAAGTGGATAGCCACTTCAGCAGTGATTCCAGCGAGAAAGCTGGGAAAGCTTCTGCTCAGCAAGTTTACAAGTTCAAAGTGCCTTTTAAGTGGGCTGAAGAGAGATTTAGGGTGTCTACCTGCTGGGGTTTGAGAAATCAGCAGCCTCCAGTCGTATCAGAACTGTGACTAACATCTCATACCCCAAAAGACCACGTGTTGCCCAGACAATATTCAACAACATATACAAACTGCTTTGTTTTTGGTTGTGTATTTTTTTTTCTTTTTTTTTTGTTTGGTTGGGTTTTTTTGTTTGTTTATTTTGACGTTGTTGATGTTCTTTTGTTTCTTAATTTCAATCTTTTCCATACAGATCCCTTTTTCTTTCTCAATTTTTCTAGTTTAATTATAATTTCCCATTGCTGCCTTTTTTAATAACTACAACTTCATTTCTGCTAGTGTTTCTACCGCTATCACTTGGTTTTTCACCCAATTTTATCGCCATAAAGTTTTCTGTTTGCTTGTTTTAGTTTGATTTATAGCATTTTTGTCTTTCCTCTCTACTTGGTGGAGGTGGGGTACTGTGTCTGACCAGGTTAGCAAAGAGCTGCTGACCTCAAGGGAACCACCCAACTGGGCACCCAACCCCCAGAAGGTGGGGTTTTTAAAGGTTGTGTCAAAGTACCCTACTGTACACCTATATTGCCCTGTCTCCCTCTTTCTGTGCCTCTCTTCTTTTTGTCAATATTCCTTATCCCTACCCCCTCTCCTTTCTCTATCTTTCTTTTTTTTCTTATCACTCGGTCCTCCTTTCTTTCATCCCTTTTTTGCTCTTAAACCTTCTCACCTTTCTGGTCCTGTAACCCTTAGTCCACAGGCACAAGAACTTAAAGAGCAAGAGGAAGTGAAAGGAAAATTAGGGCAAGGAAACAGATAAAAGAAATCACTCATGAGGAAGAATCAGCAGAAAACTCCAGGCAACATGAAGAACCAGTCCAGAACAACCCCGCCAAGGGACCATGAGGTAGCTACTGCAGAGGATTCCACCTATACAGAAATGTTAGGAATGACAGAAAGGGAATTTAGAATACACATGTTGAAAACAATGAAAGAAATGATGGAAACAATGAAGGAAACTGCTAATAAAGTGGAAAATAACCAAAAGGAAATCCAAAAACAGAATCAAATCAGAGATGAACGATATGAAGAATATAAAAAGGATATAGCAGAGCTGAAGGAAATGAAACAGTCAATCAGGGAACTTAAAGATGCAATGGAAAGTATCAGCAACAGGTTAGACCATGCAGAAGAAAGAATTTCAGAGGTAGAAGACAAAGTTTTTGAGATAACTCAGATAGTAAAAGAGGCAGAAAAGAAGAGAGAGAAAGCAGAACGTTCACTGTCAGAATTATGGGACTTTATGAAACGTTCCAACATACGAGTTATAGGAATTCCAGAAGGAGAAGAAGAATGCCCCAGAGGAATGGAAGCCATACTAGAGAATATTATAAAAGAAAATTTCCCAAACATCACCAAAGATTCTGACACACTGCTTTCAGAGGGATATCGGACCCCAGGTCGCCTCAACTCTAACCGAGCTTCTCCAAGACACATTGTGATGAACCTGTCCAAAGTCAAGACAAAAGAAAAGATTCTGCAAGCTGCCAGGAGTAAGCGCCAGTTGACCTACAGGGGCAAATCCATTAGAGTGACCTCAGACTTCTCTAATGAAACTTTCCAAGCAAGAAGACAATGGTCATCTACCTTTAATCTACTTAAACAGAACAATTTTCAGCCCAGAATTCTGTACCCTGCTAAGCTAAGCTTCAAAATTGATGGAGAAATCAAATCATTTACGGATATACAAACATTGAGGAAATTCACCACAACAAGACCAGCTCTACAGGGAATACTTCAACCTGTTCTGCACACTGACCACCACAATGGATCAGCAGCAAAGTAAGAACTCAGAAATCAAAGGACAGAACCTAACCTCCACACTGATGCAAAAGATAAAACTAAGCAATGGACTCTCACCAAATAAGACGAATAGAATACTACCACACTTATCAATTATCTCCATAAATGTTAATGGCTTGAATTCCCCACTGAAGAGACATAGATTGGCTGACTGGATTAAAAAACACAAGCCATCCATTTGCTGTCTGCAAGAAACACACCTGGCTTCAAAAGACAAATTAAAGCTCCGAGTCAAGGGTTGGAAGACAATTTTTCAGGCAAATGGAATTCAGAAGAAAAGAGGAGTTGCAATCTTATTTTCAGATACATGTGGATTTAAAGCAACTAAAGTCAAAAAACACAAAGATGGTCACTTTATATTGGTCAAGGGAAAACTACAACAAGAAGACATTTCAATTCTAAATATCTATGCACCAAATTTAAATGCTCCCAGATTCTTGAAACAGACCTTACTCAGTCTGAGCAATATGATATCTGATAATACCATCATAACAGGGGACTTTAACACACCTCTTACAGAGCTGGACAGATCCTCTAAACAGAAATTAAACAAAGATATAAGAGATTTAAATGAGACCCTAGAACAATTATGCTTGATAGACGCATATAGAACACTCCACCCCAAAGATAAAGAATATACATTCTTCTCATCACCCCATGGAACATTCTCCAAAATTGATCATATCCTGGGACACAAAACAAATATCAACAGAATCAAAAGAATTGAAATTTTACCTTGTATCTTTTCAGACCATAAGGCACTAAAGGTGGAACTCAACTCTAAAAAAAATGCTCGACCCCATCCAAAGGCATGGAAATTAAACAATCTTCTGTTGAATAACAGA
The DNA here is from genome assembly GCF_027406575.1 of Nycticebus coucang. Taxonomy (NCBI): domain Eukaryota; kingdom Metazoa; phylum Chordata; class Mammalia; order Primates; family Lorisidae; genus Nycticebus; species Nycticebus coucang. The sequence continues at coordinate 52,890,268 of NC_069786.1, forward strand.
TGGGTGCAGGAAGAAATCAAACAGGAAATCACTAACTTCCTTAAGCATAACAACAATGAAGACACAAGCTACCAAAACCTGTGGGATACTGCAAAAGCAGTTTTGAGAGGAAAATTCATCGCTTTAGATGCCTACATTCGAAAAACAGACAGAGAGCACATCAACAATCTCACAAGAGACCTTATGGAATTGGAAAAAGAAGAACAATCTAAGCCTAAACTCAGTAGAAGAAAAGAAATCTCCAAAATCAAATCAGAGATCAATGAAATTGAAAACAAAAGAATCATTCAGAAAATTAATGAAACAAGGAGTTGGTTTTTTGAAAAAATAAATAAAATAGATAAACCATTGGCCAGACTAACTAGAAATAGAAAAGTAAAATCTCTAGTAACCTCAATCAGAAATGATAAAGGGGAAATAACAACTGATCCCACAGAGATACAAGAGATCATCTCTGAATACTACCAGAAACTGTATGCCCAGAAATTTGACAATGTGAAGGAAATGGATCAATATTTGGAATCACACCCTCTCCCTAGACTTGGCCAGGAAGAAATAGACCTCCTGAACAGACCAATTTCAAGCACTGAGATCAAAGAAACAATAAAAAAGCTTCCAACTAAAAAATGCCCTGGTCCAGATGGCTTCACTCCAGAATTCTATCAAACCTTCAAGGAAGAGCTTATTCCTGTACTGCAGAAATTATTCCAAAAAATTGAGGAAGAAGGAATCTTCCCCAACACATTCTATGAAGCAAACATCACCCTGATACCAAAACCAGGAAAAGACCCAAACAAAAAGGAGAATTTCAGACCAATCTCACTCATGAATATAGATGGAAAAATTCTCAACAAAATCCTAGCCAATAGATTACAGCTTATCATCAAAAAAGTCATTCATCATGATCAAGCAGGCTTCATCCCAGGGATGCAAGGCTGGTTCAACATACGCAAGTCCATAAACGTTATCCACCATATTAATAGAGGCAAAAATAAAGATCACATGATCCTCTCAATAGATGCAGAAAAAGCATTTGATAAAATCCAGCATCCTTTTCTAATTAGAACACTGAAGAGTATAGGCATAGGTGGCACATTTCTAAAACTGATTGAAGCTATCTATGACAAACCCACAGCCAATATTTTACTGAATGGAGTAAAACTGAAAGCTTTTCCTCTTAGAACTGGAACCAGACAAGGTTGTCCTCTGTCACCTTTACTATTCAACATAGTGCTGGAAGTTCTAGCCAATACAATTAGGCAAGACAAGGAAATAAAGGGAATCCAAATGGGAGCAGAGGAGGTCAAACTCTCCCTCTTTGCTGACGACATGATCTTATACTTAGAGAACCCCAAAGACTCAACCACAAGACTCCCAGAAGTCATCAAAAAATACAGTAATGTTTCAGGATATAAAATCAATGTCCACAAGTCAGTAGCCTTTGTATACACCAATAACAGTCAAGAGGAGAAGCTAATTAAGGACACAACTCCCTTCACCATAGTTTCAAAGAAAATGAAATACCTAGGAATATACCTAACGAAGGAGGTGAAGGACCTCTATAAAGAAAACTATGAACTCCTCAGAAAGGAAATAGCAGAGGATATTAACAAATGGAAGAACATACCATGCTCATGGATGGGAAGAATCAACATTGTTAAAATGTCTATACTTCCCAAAGCAATCTACCTATTCAATGCCATTCCTATCAAAGTACCTACATCGTACTTTCAAGATTTGGAAAAAATGATTCTGCGTTTTGTATGGAACCGGAAAAAACCCCGTATAGCTAAGGCAGTTCTTAGTAACAAAAATAAAGCTGGGGGCATCAGCATACCAGATTTGAGTCTGTACTACAAAGCCATAGTGCTCAAGACAGCATGGTACTGGCACAAAAACAGAGACATAGACACTTGGAATCGAATTGAACACCAAGAAATGAAACTAACATCTTACAACCACCTAATCTTCGATAAACCAAACAAGAACTTACCTTGGGGGAAAGACTCCCTATTCAATAAATGGTGTTGGGAGAATTGGATGTCTGCGTGTAAAAGACTGAAACTGGACCCACACCTTTCCCCACTCACAAAAATTGATTCAAGATGGATAAAGGACTTAAATTTAAGGCACGAAACAATAAAAATCCTCAAAGAAAGCATAGGAAAAACACTGGAAGATATTGGCCTGGGGGAAGACTTCATGAAGAAGACTGCCATGGCAATTGCAACAACAACAAAAATAAACAAATGGGACTTCATTAAACTGAAAAGCTTCTGTACAGCTAAGGTGACGATAACCAAAGCAAAGAGACAACCCACACAATGGGAAAGGATATTTGCATATTTTCAATCAGACAAAAGCTTGATAACCAGGATCTATAGAGAACTCAAATTAATCCACATGAAAAAAGCCAACAATCCCCTATATCAATGGGCAAGAGACATGAATAGAACTTTCTCTAAAGACGACAGACGAATGGCTAACAAACACATGAAAAAATGTTCATCATCTCTATATATTAGAGAAATGCAAATCAAAACATCCCTGAGATATCATCTAACCCCAGAGAGAATGGCCCACATCACAAAATCTCAAAACTGCAGATGCTGGCGTGGATGTGGAGAGAAGGGAACACTTTTACACTGCTGGTGGGACTGCAAACTAGTACAACCTTTCTGGAAGGAAGTATGGAGAAACCTCAAAGCACTCAACCTAGACCTCCCATTCGATCCTGCAATCCCATTACTGGGCATCTACCCAGAAGGAAAAAAATCCTTTTATCATAAGGACACTTGTACTAGACTGTTTATTGCAGCTCAATTTACAATCGCCAAAATGTGGAAACAGCCTAAATGCCCACCAACCCAGGAATGGATTAACAAGCTGTGGTATATGTATACCATGGAATACTATTCAGCCATTAAAAAAAATGGAGACTTTACATCCTTCGTATTAACCTGGATGGAAGTGGAAGACATTATTCTTAGTAAAGCATCACAAGAATGGAGAAGCATGAATCCTATGTACTCAATCTTGATATGAGGACAATTAATGACAATTAAGGTTATGGGGGGGGAAGCAGAAAGAGAGAGGGAGGGAGTGGGGTGGGGCCTTAGTGTGTGTCACACTTTATGGGGGCAAGACATGATTGCAAGAGGGACTTTACCTAACAATTGCAATCAGTGTAACTGGCTTATTGTACCCTCAATGAATCCCCAACAATAAAAAAAAAAAGAAAAAAAAAAAAAATTTCTGCTCTGTTTAATTTCTCTTTTCATGTTTAAATCTACCATCCACTGGAATAGGGTTTTTGTTTTTGTTTTTTGTTTTTTTATTAAATCATAGCTGTGTACATTGTGCAATAGGGTTTTTGGTCTGGTGTGAGGTAGGAGTCCAATTTTACTTTTTCCTCTGGGAATAATCCAATTGTCTCAGCACCCCGTGTACTGAAGCAGCATCGCCATCACAAATCAATTGTCCATATATGCATAGTTCTCTTTCTGGGTGCTCCATTCTTTTTTGTTGGTCTATTTTTCCAAGTTTTTACATCAATACCATGCTTTCTTGGTTATTCAGCTTCACAATTAGGGATGGGTGAGTTCTAACTGCTTCTCATTGCTCCTCTAATAATCCAATCCCACCTTGTACATTCTATACTCAATATTCCATTCTGGGTATCCATTTATTTTGTATCCAATGGTTTATTCAATAGGAGGGAGGGTGGATGCTGACATATGCCTGCTCTCAAAACTAGTCCACAGACATGGAATCCAGATTGGATGTGATTTTAGTCCTATCCCTTTCTGTAATCCTGGCAAAAGCATCAGTTATTAGCATCCTTTAGAACGGCTGGGTGCAAGAGGTAATTGTAAACAATGAGATATCTACTCCATCTAATAACAAACACCCAGGGGAATAACTTAGCTTGACCTTTCTTATCTTGCTTATCTTCACCAGTGTACACTACAAACATCCCAGTGCATTAAGGTGGTAGAAACTAACTCTATGAGAGTATAAAACAATAGGGTGACTGTAAGACCTTCGCCTGTACATCTCTCTTGTAAGAGTCCATACAGGGAGAGAACGAATTGTATTTTAAACTGCTCCAGAGCAATTGTACAGGTAAGAATGAGGGAAATCCCCATAAAGTAAAATCACCTCCCTCTCTTGGCCTAATGTTAAGAGTATGTCACCTCAAATGCATAAAAGAGTGTCTCCAATGAACTCTTTGGGAGTTTCTAGCCAGGCAATTGTAATTTTGTTTTACTTACAATGAGATTTTTTTTCTTGATGCATTTTAAATAGAAAGAATGGTTTCTCTATTCACAGAAACTCCATAAGTGTTAAGAGATAGAAATGGAATTTATGTGGGTATTTATAAAACCACAGAAAGAAAGCTTAAACTATATATGCATACACATTCTTTGGGAGTTTAAAGGCATTTTATAATCCTCCTGGGGGAGCAGAACTGTATGAAAGTAGTATCACTGTCGGCCTCATCCCTCCCAAACTATTTTGAATGTCATTAGGAGTTAAGGCAGCATGCTATTTTCAGAGGAGAACAGCAAGAAAATAATTAAACACGTTTTTCCATAACAGAGAGAAAAAGAAAAAGGAAAGGAAATTCGCTGTGAATCTCTTCTTTCTTAAGAGAGTGATTGGAATGTGACTGTGAACAAATACAAAATTTCCTAGGATGCCTCTGAAAATTTAGCTGAGTAAACTTGGTCTCAGAGAAAGTAGATAAAACTCACATGCTTTTGGTGAGTGAAATAAATGCAGATATATTGGGATTTCTTCTGAATATTTTGTGTTGAATTCATGAAAGGAACACGGGACAGCTGTGAAGATTCTACTGACTTTTTAGAAGAGGAGAGCCATGATATTACACCTTTATTCAATAATCATCTTAGCCCCCAGGAAACTTGAAGACATCCAGGAAACGCACTGCAGGGAAACATGGGAAGAGCCCCACAGCGAGTGAGCTCTCCACAACAACGGGAAGTTAGGGCTTCCGAATTGTGTATCTGGACCATTGCTTTTGTTTTTGTTTTGTTTTTTTTTTTGCCCGGGGCTGGGATTGAACCCGCCACCTCCGGCTTATGGGACCAGCGCCCTACTCCTTGAGCCACAGGTGCCACCTGGACCATTGCAATAGTTGTCCACCGGGTCTTCTATGGCCAATTCTAATCCCCTTTCCTTCTCTTCCATCCATCATTCCCACTACCACCAGATCAATAATCTAATATTAATATTTAGAAAGCTTCTAAACACAGAAAAGAATAACAGAGATATTACTGTAAATCTCGGCACACATTATCTGGTTCATAATGAGTGTTAAGTAAAACTTGAATTTCTAAAGGACTCTCTGTTGCCCAAATGATTCATACATGTGCACACTCAAGCACCCATACACACACAAACACACTCAGTTAAAAACTCAGCGTGGGCCTGCCCATATTGCTTGCTATATTAAGTACAAATGCCTTGTAACAGGATCCAGCTTCTTTTCAGGTTTATCATCTGAAATTGCTCACTTCTTTTATTCTACCCTTACCACAGTGAGCTCTTCTGTATCACAAACACAGTTGCCATTTGCAAGTCTTGGGTTATTCTATCCCCAGGTCCAGAATGCCTGCCTCTCCCCGTCTCCTAGCTTCTACTAAAGCCAGAGCCGTGCTTCCAGCTTTTCTCAAACAGGACCTCCTCTGCTCAGTACTCCGTGACACTTTTGCCTAAAGGCTCTATTTGTACTTTTCTCAGGGTCCCTTTAGCAATTCATCTTTAGTTGTTTATATGATACCTCTTTATTCTGCCTTGCATTATTATTTATGCACTTGTCTTCCCTTGCTACCAGAAAAGCTATGCCACAGGAGAAAGACCTCAATTTAAATCTCAGTTCTGCCTCTGAAAAGCTATCTTAACTTAGGGAAATCTTTTAATTTTCCAAGCCTTCTGGCATCTGAGAAATCTCTACCTCTGGAGTTTTTTAAAAGATGGGATTACATGACAAGATATATGTGCATCACCCGGTGCAGTGCCTGACACCTACCAAGAGTTGGACGAGGGTAACGGTGCCACTTAGTACATATACTGTCAGGTCCTCATAGACTTTGTTTAATTCATTTTTGCATTTCTGCATAGACAAGCACAGCACCTTGTTCACAGTTTCTGTTATATAAATATACTCTGAGTTGGCGATGACTAGAGGCTTCCGGCATTAGCATGTAAGAGCGAATTCATTTGAACATATTCCTGACCCTATTTTCCTTCCTTCCTTTATAAATTGGTTTCTCTTTATTTAAATTAAATATTAGGGATTCAGGATCTAAGCCTCGGTCTTCCTATAGTATTGGAGTATGGTATGGATTTAGAAGACACCCCTTACTGGTGAATTGGCAAAGTTTAAGTCAGAAAATGAAATGAACACATAACTCTGGCCCTAAAGGAGACAGCTTCAAAGGGTCCTGATCTTCACCCACCCTCCAGGCTGTTTACTTTTAGACCTGCTCAGTAGAATATAGATTTTCTAAGGCAGCCTTTATGTGGAAGGAGATCTGTGTCCGCCTTAACTAACTTGGAGGTGAGTATTCTGGGTCAGATTCCCCAGAGCAGAAAGCCTAAACAGATGGGGAGCTGTGCTCAGATGGGATATAAACATTTGCCCTGTTTAGGAACACTGATGCTGGCCACATAGAGCAGATTCCATCCCTGATATGCCCCTAAACAGCAGGGCTGGGGAAAATCGCATAACCCAGCAATTGTGAAAGCCAGAATTCTTAATCTGAAAACTGAGCTCCTAGTAGAGCCTGCCCTTAGAGGTCTCTAGTGAGGATTAATAAGACCATAGCTGGGGTGCTGTGTGGCTGGTGAAATGCATGTTGGAGAAATGCACCTGTCGCTGTGATTAAGCAAACACAGCCATGGTTGCTTTACTCCACAAATTGTCATGTTCCAGTTTGCCGCAGAATCCTCTGGGCACCTTGTTCAAAATACCACATACACAAATATAAGAGGGACTTCACCTGACAAATGCAATCAGCGTACCTAATTTTTTATACCCTCAATGAAGCCCAAGCAATAACAAAAAAATACCACCTACAAATTTCAATATCCCAGGTATTCATATTTTGTGGAAGACCAAAGTATGCTTTACTGGTAATCCTGGTGCACATTCTAATAAACAATACTATACTTTTGTTTTCAGGTCACATCCAAAGAGAAATAAAAGGCAGCAACTCTCTTGGAGGACAAAACTTTTTTCATTCCTATCACTTAAGCACTTAATGTCTTGGGAGAAACAAACTTCTGGGAATGGCAATTATAATAATAACCAGTACACATACAGCACTTGTAGGGCACTAAATGTCAGTCAAAAGGCTTTTCATACAATAGCCCTTTAATCATTGCCACAACCTGCTGAGGCAGGACTCTTGTCATCACTTACAGATGAGAAGATTGAGGCATAGAAAGTTGAAATAACTGGCCATGTTACTTATATAGTGAGGAAGGGAGCAGGATTTGAACCAAGGAAGTCTAGCTCCAGAGCTTAGGCTCTTAAAAACAAATCTGTACTTCACTAAAAATATAGCAAAACCCACTGTCTAACCAAATCACACAGACTTTTTTAATGTAAGGGACCAAGTTTCCTGTAGCACTTTTCCATTTAATACTGGCCCCAGGGAGAAAGGTAACTTATACAGCAATCGCAAACTCCCTCCGGAATGGAGTCTGCAGTTGTGTGTGTGTTAGCTTATCTTAATTAGAAGGGTCTCTGCTTCTTCCTTTATAATATCACAACCTCTATAAATGGCCAGTTTTGAAGGAAATACTGTGCCGCGGAAAGCCTAAAGGTTCCACCTGGCTTTTACCACCTGCAGTAAGAGATTTCATTTAATGGGTAGAATTTCCCAGGCTATGTTCTCATGAGAGTTTATGTCTGAGAATAAAATTCATGCCTAGGGCAGGTTTTTATAACCAGCTTTAAGGAGCAACCTGCCACGTCTTCTATCCAAAATCCTGAGGGAGAAGAGGAAAACGAGAAAATGCCAGGAAGCAGAAGTCATTGTCATTCTTACAGGGAGAGCGGGTGACACTCTAACACACTCTAACAGCAATTGTTTCCTTTCTCCTGTCTAACCCTTCATGCTGTCTGTGCACTGACTTTCAGATACATGTGATAATAACATGCACGTCGATGGTGTGTTCCAAGGTTCACTGATCTTTCATGACCAGTCATTCATTTGATGTGATTGAAACAAATCGTTTCAGGCCGAGTGTAATCATGAGCTTTCCAAAGGCAACACTGGGCATCCCAGGATCACAGACATGTTGTCATTGAATTGAGGTGGTCTGAGAGAAATTGAGGGTGAGCAGGGACCTGTGTGTCTGCATCACACACAGGGAGCCAGCACTTTGGAAATGTTTGATGAATGAAGAAACAAAGTATCTCAGCCAATCACCTCCTTTTATAGATGAAAAACTTGAACCTCATGGAGGTATAAAGTTTAATGAAGTAGCAAGGAAGGCATGAAAAATCAAGGGAGTAGGGCAGGTAAAAAAGAACTTCCTCCTGCCAATTTCTTCCTTTTCTTCAGCTCCCTCTCATCCTTCTTTCTCTGCGTGTCTCTGAATCTTTCTTATCCTCCTTTGGTTCTTTCTTCACTAAATCAACTGGTGTTAGTATATAACTTAAATGTGTCAATGTACTGAATTAAGAAAACTTAAAAATGCTTCTTAAATAATAAACTGACTTCAGGTTTGAGTTGCTCTCAACGTCTCTGTGAGGGTGAACGGCATTTATTTGTCCCTCCTTGGGTTAGCAGCCCTTGGGGATAAAAGGGTTCTCTACTCATACATTAACTTCCCAGCAGCTTGTCTTGCTGGTTAACATGAGAGTTTTCTATTCTCAGTTTTTAAGAGCTAAAGATGGGAATAAACTTAACAAAATATATATAATTCGTTTATGGTAATGCCAGCATTGCCACTGAGAACTTCTACCTCTTGGTCTCAGAATCAAAGATGCCCAGGGACAAAGGGATCTTTGGGTTGAATCTATGAAACTGATCCCCAATAATTTTATCTCCTACACAACATCCATTCCTGGCATTTGACTATCATCTTTTGACCATCTTTAAATGATGGATAATTCAGCAGTTCCTGGGGGCCACCATTCTTCGAACTGTTCTGAGTTCTGAAAACTTTTCCTTGTGTAGAGCTGAACTTTCATGCCCTAAAGATTTTACATGCTGATTGTTCTTGATTGAACCCTTAGGAGACATGCAGAGTAAGTCTAGTCTGTCTTCTACCTGACAATCTTTCAGATATTTGAAGACAGCTTTCCTGCCCGCCCCCTTGCCCCAAGTCTTCCCCTTTCTGGAATAAACATCTCTGGTTTCTTTAGCTTCTCCTCACACACCATTATCATGCATGTACTGAGTATCTTTACCACATTCAACATTCTTCTCTGAACACATTCTCATGCCTATGTACAAGGTTGACTGTGGGCAGGTACGTACTAGTATAGATATAATGTGTTATAAATTAAACACATTATATTTAATTAAATTTTATTTAATTAAAAATTAAAATAGTTTCACTGTAGTTAGTAAAAAGTCATGGTGCTGATTCCCTCACTGAGTGTACACCCCCAACTTTGCCCATCCATCTCCTGGGGCCCTCCGAACACTGTTATAATTTAAAACAAAAGGTTGTTCCTGAACCAATGTTTTTTTTGGATACATCGATGCCCTAATCATACCAGTTGCTAAATATTTTAAATATGACCTCTTTCTAGTATATTTTTAAAGGCTATGCCCATCAATTTTTCAAAATAACTTTTTAAAAAAACCAACATCAACTCAGCACTTAATATGCCCAGCACTGTGGCAAATATTTTCAGCATTATTCATATTGAATTTTCACAGCAAGATTGTGAAGTAGGAATCATTATTTCTCTTATATAAATGAGAAAACTAAGATCCTTGGAGGTCATGCTTCTGGCCCAATGTTTCATAATTATTAAATGCCATAAGCAGAATTCAAAAATAGATCTATGGTCAAATAAATTTGGGAAATGCTGCAGGCTCTTTATCCTCTTACAAAATCACAGTGAACTTGAACACATTAACGATTTCAAGAGGTTCTGTATTACAAAAAGTTGTTTAGGGCCAGACTCAGTGGCTCAAGCCTATAATCTTAGGACTCTGGGTGGCCAAGATGGGTGGATTGCTTGCACTCAGGAGTTCGAGTCCAGCCTGAGCAAGAGTGAGACCTCGTCTACTAAAAATAGAAAAACTAACTGGGCATTGTAGCAGGCACTTGTAGTCCCAGCTACTTAGGAGGCTGAGGCAAGAGGATTGCTTGAGCCCAAGAGCTTGAAGTTGCTGTAAGATAACGATACCCCAGCACTCTACCCAGGACAACAGAGTAAGACGCTGTCCCATATAAATTTAAATACATAAAGAAGTTTAAACCAATGTATTTGGGCATTGACCTTTTCCTTGTTTAATACCTATAAGCACTTTGATAAACTGATAACTTTTCTTATTTTGGAAGCCACATGTCACTGTTGACTCAGAATAATGAAATGATTCAGAACTCTACATCCTTTTCATGGATGTCATTGTTAAAGATGAGCTCCCTGTTCTATCTTTGAAAATGTGTTTTGAACCCAAGGCAGGAATTTCAGTTTATCTGTCTTAGGATAACTTTATAAATAAAGGTTAAATTCATGCCTTTGTTCTGGTTTAACAATGTCACAAATCCGCCACCTTATTTGGTCACTATTCCTGTAGACTTATTTCATCTTCATACTGGGTGACCATATTCTTTACATCTTCACTTAGAGTGAAATTTTAAAAGCTAAACATGGAAGAATCCTGTGAGCTGTGTGATGCCATGGCACCCTACCCAGGGGCATAAAGTGAGACTCTGTCTCTACAAAAAAAAAAAAAGGAAGAATTAAGGAGTGCCGGTTTCACATCCACATCTGTTGTGTAATAATGTAATAATAATGAAAGAATCACTTTCATTCTTACAGTGACAACAATAACAACAACAAAAGCAGGGTAGACAAAACCAATGACTTTTCTTGGACATCTCTGAAAATTGAAGTTTCAAGGCAAAACACTACCCCAACATGTGAAGAGAACATTTCATCCATAGAGACATGGCTGAGATCTGCTTACCTGGAATAGGAGCTGCTGAAACCACGAACTGTTAGAAATACACAGTAATTTTCACAAATTGCTGGAGACTGAGTGTGGACTAACTTGAGAGGAAAAGCTGGTGAGGGCCACAGTTTTCTGGGTACACACGCATATTTGTGAGCTTAACCTTCAAGAACGTGGCCAAGATCTCACAGGGACAGGTTCTCACAGGGGAGACCTAAGAAAAATAGTCTCCTGCATCTGACAGGAAAAGGGGAAAGGTAATTATTATGAAGTATCTTCAGCGTCATCTTCATAACAAAGATCTGCATCCCATTGGGAAGACTTTCTCAGAGCTTCATTTCATCAGAGAGGAAGGGCATTCCCCTCTTTCCTGCCTTCTCCGGTTCTCTGGTCTCTCTTATCAGGGAAAAATTTAAAAACTATAGCAGTTAATTGTGGTGAATTATCATTTTTTTCTTTTGTAACTGAGATTTTAATGGTTGTGTTGAGAATCAGCACAGACATTTCAATTTGTACACAATTCTTAACATACATACCCCAAATCTAAAAAGCCATTTACTGTAATTCTCTTTAAAACAGTTATTACAGTGACGCTCTGGCTTAAAATTTGGTTACAGATTTTCCTTAAGAGGACATCAACCATCAGTATCTCCAAATGTTAGTAAGCTGTTACATAAGTCCAGTCATTGACAATGTATTACCACATATACTCCATGCTCACGTTTTTAATCTTTCACAGCAATATTAACCAAGTTATTAGGAAAAGAGGACTATCACAACCAAAAATGTTACAGAGTATATGCAATTCAGAGAGGGAGAGAAATGATCAAGGGAGTAATTTTCTTTAGGAGACAATTCTACTAAAAAACAACATGGAAATATAAGTGATTTAAAATGTTGAAGACATCAAATGCAGGACTGGGACTCCACATTGGCATTTATTATGCTTTGTATTATACGATATAAAGACTAACCCCCATCTATGAAATGTTACACTGAGATCCAAGACAGGCAAAGACTCCCGTAATTCAACATCTCACATTATTTTCTGGTTGTACCATCAGTGAATGATTTCACTTCTTAAAAAAAACTTACACTTAAAAAATGAGATGAAGTGGGAGTCCCTCCTTTTAAGAAAGCTCTCTAGACTTACTAAAAACCTTGCATGTACACAATGTTTGATAAAAGCATTCCTCTGGATTGAAGGGAGACAGAACCACTGACAAGACATGGTATGTGATATTAATCAGACTCGGCTTCTTTCTCTCTTGCCTCATCAGTTTTAGTTTCTCTATTTTCTGCAGGTAAATCTGCTTTTGTTTCACGGCTAGCCACTATGGCCTGCTTTTCCTTTCTTCCCCTTTCCCCTTTTGGTTGCACTTTTTGTCTGAAGATTTATCCTTTGCTGGTGCTGTTTTGGCTTCGTTTCCACTTTTGCAGGCTCAGATTTAGCTGACAACCACACCACTCTGGGCTCTTCTTTCACTGTGCCTTCAGCAGATCTGATCTTCCTCTTCACCATCTTGGAGGCAGGCAGGGCATGTGACAGGTGCCTGCCATCTACAGCCCACCAGGAGTTTTCATGCACAGGCAGGCTGCCTGGCTGCTGTCCCTCCTCCTGCCACCTGAGCTACAGAGACCTGCACCAGGAGCAATGAGAAAACCATTTGAGTGGATTATTATTTTGATATGCTTTTGCATTTAGTTTACTGGTATTTTGTTGAGGATTTTTGCATCTATGTTCATCAAAGATATTGGTCTGTAGTTTTCTCTTTTTTATTGTGTCCTTTCCTGGCTTTGGAATCTGGGTGATATTGGTCTCATGGAATGAATTAGGGAGAATTCCCTCCTTAGCAAAGATAGTTCAACATACGGAAATCAACAAATGTGATTCACCTCATAAATAGAATTGACAACTAAAAACATATGATCATCTCAATAGATGCAGAAAAGATATTTGATAAAAGCCAGCATCCTTCCATCATAAAAACCCATAAAAAACTTGGCATAGAACTAATGTACCTCAAAATAATAACAGCACACATGACAAACCCACATCCAACATCATACTAAATGGGGAAGTTTGAAAACCTTCCTATTAGGAAGTGGAACAAGATCAGGATGCAGACTTTCAGTACTTCTACTCAACAGAGCTGAAAGTCCTGGCCAGAGAAATTGAGCAAAAAATAAATAAAGAAAGAAAGAACATCTAGATCAGAGAAGAGGAAGTAAAATTATTCCTTTTTGTCAATAATATGATCTTATAAACCCTAAAGATCACTCAAAAAAAAAAAACTCCTAGAATTGATAAAGGAATTCAGTGAAGTATGAAGTTACAACATCAGTGTATGTGAATAAACAGCATTTCTGTGGACCAATAACAGCTAAGTCAAAAATTAAATCAGGAATTCAATCATACATACAATATCTCCAAAAATCTCCAAAACACCTAAGACTGTACTAACCAGTGAAAGATTTCTGCAAAGAGAACTACAAAACTCTGATGCAAGAAAGTATAGATGACAACAACAAATGGAAAAACATCTTATGTTTATGGACAGGAAGAAGCAATCTTAATAAAATGTCTCTACTACCCAAAGTGATTTACAAATTCAATGCGATTCGCATCAAAAAGCCATGTCATTTTTCACAGAATTAGGTGGAAACAATATTAAATTTCATATGGAATCTAACAAAAACCCAATATTTTTGCACGATTATGTGCTGGCAACTTAAACAGGCAAGCCAGGCCCCATGGACATAACAGCTGTGCAGGGACACACAGGAAAGAGGTCTTGTTCCTGGGGTTGGGTGGCAGGGAAGCCCCACAGACATATCCAATGGGAGAGTGTGGAGGGATGCTGAGGAATGGAGATGTATGAGCACACCTGCTGCCCGGCCATCCTTACTAGAGAACAGCTATATTGGATAGGGGTGGGGCATTCAGAGTGAATTATCCTCACCCCTGGTTCCCATGGCAACTGAATGCCTTGGACTTCCCAGCTGGACAGGAGGAATTGCACCTCCCACAACTCACTACAAAAGGAAGTATAGCTTAAGCCAAGAAATTTGCAAGTGGCTACTTCTCCCCACATGCAAAGGCCACTGTGGATAGATAGAAAGGTCTACTTCTCTACCACTCTAATCTTGCGGTGGAACAAGGAGCCCTCTACTCCCCATAGTTCTGAGGAGACACATGATACTGGATCAGACACACAGACTGAGGAGAAGTTATGGGCCAGTCTCAGGTGGTGAGGGAACTCACATGGACTGACCTGAGGAGAGTGTCCTTCCCTCAGTGGGCTTCCTAGGAGCAGTGCGTGGGGAGGGTGCTAACACCACCATGCAGAGAAACTTTGCTAGTGGACAAGGATGGAAAAAGCCTACGCGAGGGCCTCAGTACTCAACCATTTAATCCTCCTCCTTTGGAAACAACCTTCTCAGCTTGGAGAGATTGCCCTGAACTTTATAGCAGGAGCTCCCTCAGTGGCCAGAAAAGTAACCTCTGAACCCTACTCAGGCTGTGCAAAGCCTTTCAGCATCTCTCAAACCAGTCACAATCTTTCTTGCTCTTTCCCCCACCTCAGGGAGTGTAGAGATAAAGAAACTCCCTTGGAGTTACAGGGTTCCTCTTGAAGCTTGGGATATTCAGTGACCCCACCTGGGGAACCAGAGTTTACTACAAGCAAAAAAGAATATCTCAGCGGTTGGCTTTTCCGCATTGACTTCAGTCAATCCAAGGGGAAGAAACACATAGCTAAGCCTAGTGCCTTCCAATTCAAGCAAACAGGGAGCAGGTCACTCACACAAGTACCAGCCAGCATCCCAGAGATTAAGCTGGAGGATATAACTCATTACACACTGTAGGGAAGAGGTGAAAACAACAGGTCAGAAGTAACTCAAGAGGTTCAACAAACCCGATAGAACACCTGACAGGAAACTCAGGACCAGCATTCCTCTCCCCGGCATGGTCAGGAACTGATCTTCAGGGACCTGGAGATAAGACCATAAGCCAGGTCTAGCACCCACAAGTTTTGGTATGAAGGTCATATGAAAAGGAATCAGCAAACAGAAATAAACTAAAACAGAAACATTGAAATGATTGATAAATTTCAAGTATGGATTGTAAGCAAGCTCAATGAAATACAAGAAAAAATAGAAACCACAAAAATAATGTAAGAAATTAATTAAAAATTCACTAAAGATTTTGAAGTGTTAAAAAATCAAACAGAACTTTTGGACATTAAAAAGTTATTCAAAAGCAAAATAGTGGAATGTCTTAAGAATAGGATAGATTGGGCAGAAGAATCTCAGCACTTGAAAAAAAGCCTTTGAATTAAATAAGTCAGTCAAAGAGAAAGAACAGAGAAATAAGAAGAATGAACAAAGCCTACAAGAAATATGGAATTATGAAAACAGGGATAATACAAGAATCATAGGCATCCCTGAGGATGAAGAAGAAAATACTTAAGGGCTGGAAAACTTTTAGAGAAATAATTGAGAGAAAATACCCTGGTCTTGCTATGAATTTAGATACCCAGGTACTAGAAGCTCAATGGACTCCTGGGAGATTTATCACCAAGAGACAATCACCACCACACATTGTCATCAGACTGGCCAAAGTTAACACAAAAGAGGAACTCCTATGAACTATAAGATGAAAGCATCAGGTAACTTACAAAGGAAAACTCATCAGACTAACTAGAGATTTCTCAACTAAAATCTTATAAGCCAGAAGAGTCCTTTTCTAAGTCTTCTCAAACAGAATAGTGACCCATCTAGACATTTGTATCTTGCAAAACAAAGGTTCTATATGAGGAAGAAATAAAGAATTTCCCAGACTGAATTTTCTCAGTGTTTACTGAGGGAATTTGTCAAACAGATCTGTTCTGCAGGAAGTTCTCAGTACTGATTAGCCCTGTACACATCTATGAGTGTAAAATCACTCAAAAGATAAAGTTCAGAGATCAGACACCACAATGGCTCAAGAGGTAAAACAAAGCAATAAATTTTTATTCATTGGAATAAACAGAAATCCACCACATTTATCAGTTCTTTCAATAAATGTGAATGGCTTGAATCGTCATCTCAAGAGACATAGGTTGGTTGAATGGATAAGAAAAATACAAGCCAAGTATTTCCTGTTTCTAGGAAGCACGTCTACCCCACAAAGACTCACACAGACTGAAGGTGAAGTGAAGGGATAGCAAAAAGTATTCCATGTAAGTGGACATCAAAAGAGAGCAGATGTAGCCATTCTTATGTCAGACAAAATAACCTTTAAATGAACATCAGCAAAGAAAGACAAAGATTATCATTAGATAATGGTAAAAGAGGTAATTCCACAAGAAGACATAACAATCCTAAATATACATGCACCTAACACAGGAGCTCTGAGATTCATAAAACAAATCCTGCTCAATCAAAGCAAAGAGATAAATAATAGTATTATTAATTGCTGAGGATTTCAACAACCCATTCACAAAACTGGACAGATCACTAAAACAGAAAATCAATAAAGAAAAATTCAACTCAAATGAGACTTTAGAACAAATGGAACTAACAAATATTTACAGAACATCTGATCTCAAAACTATGGAATATACATTCTTCTCATCAGCATATGGGACATTCTTCAAAATTTATCATATCTTAGCTCACAAAATGTGTCTCAGCAAAGTAAAAAAAAAATGAAAATCATACAATGTATCTTCTCAGACCACAGTGCAATAAAATAAATGCATTTCAAGATTAACATTCAAATCTACATAAAGTCATGGAAATTAAATATCCTGCTGCTGAACTACCCTTGGTCAATAATAAAATTAAGATGGAAAGCAAGAGATTCATCAAAATGAACAATGAAGAGGACACAAGTTATCAAAATCTATGAGACACAGCAAAGGTAGTCCTGTGAGGAAAATTCATAGCCTTAAAATGCCTACATCGAAAAGGTAGAAAGATTGCAAATCAACAATCTAATTGCTCATCTCAAGGAATTAGAAAAAGAAAAGCAAACCAGTCTCAAACCAAGCAGAAGGAAAAAAAGATACCTAAGATCTGGAAAGAACTAAATAAAATTGATAACAAAAGAATTACAAAGAAGATCACAAAGAGTTGGTTCTTTCAAGAGATAAACAAGATCAATATAACTCTTCCTAGATTAACTAGAAACAGAAATGTAAAGGCCCTAATAAGCTTGATCATAAATGGAAAAGGAGCTATTACAACTGATAACATGGAAATAAAAATATTATCTTAGAATATTATAAAGATATCTATGCACATAAACTTGAAAACATTAAGGAAATGGACAAATTCTTAGAACAACACAATCTCCCTAGGCTCAATCAGGAAGAAATAGAACTTCTGAACAGACCATTATCCACTGACTAGATGCTCCCCAATCTCTCTCTTCTCCTCAGGCCTCCAATTCCCTGAAATGCAACAATATTGAAATTAGGCCAGTCAATAACTCTACAATGACCTCTATATGTCCATATGAAAAGAAGAATCACACATATCTCACTTTAAATAAAAAGCTAGAAATAATTAAGCTTAGCGATAAAGATATGTCAATAGCCAAAATAGTCTAAAAGATAGGCCGCTGGTGCCAGTTAGCCAAGTTTTGAATGCAAAGAAAAAATATTTGAAAGAAATTAAAAGTGAACCACAAATGTGCAGCAGCCTCACTGCCAATATGGAAAAAGTTTGAGTGGTCAGGATGATCAAACCAGTCACAGCATTCCCTTAAGACAGAGCCTAATCCATGGTAAGGTCCTAAGTCTCTTCAATTCTGTAAAGGTTAGAAGAGATGAAGAAAAACTGCAGGAGATAAATTGAAAGCTTGCAGAAGTTGATTCAAAAGATTCAAGGAAAGAGGCCATGTGCATAATATAAAAGTGCAAGTTGAAACAGCAAGTGCTGATGTAGAAGTTGTATTAAGTTATCCAGAAGATTCAGCTAAGATGGCTACACAAAAGGACAAGTTTTTGATGTAGATGAAAATAGCCTCATTGAAAGAAGATACTATCCATGTCTTTCATAGCTAGAGAAGAGAAGGCAATGTCTGGCTGACTCTCTTGTTAGGGGCTAATGCAGCTGGTGAGTTCAAGTCAAAGCCAATATTCATTTACCATTCTGAAAATCCTAGGGCCCTTCAGAGTTCTGTTAATTCATCTCTGCCTGCTCCATAAATAGAACAACAAAGCCTAGATGATACTATATCTATTTACAGCATGATTTATGGAATGTTTTAAACCCATACTGAGAACTGATGTTCAGAATAAAAGACTTTTTCAAAATATTAATGCTCATTAATAATGCACTTGGTCACTCAAGAATACTGATGGGAGATGGAAAGGATTAATATTTTCATAGCTGCTAACACAATATCCATTTTGCAGCCTACAGATTAAGAAGTAATTTTTACTTTCAAGTTTTATTTTTGTGGATTGTAGCTACCATAGATAGTAATTTCTCTGATGGATCTGTGCAAAATGCATTGAAAACCTTCTGGAAGAGATTCATGATTATAGATGTTATTAAGAACATTTGTGACACTTCAGAGAAGGTCAAAATATCAGCACCACAGGAGTTTGGAAGAAGTTGATTCCAACTCTCATCGGTTACTTTTGGGGGTTCAAGACTTTAAGTAAAGGAAGTAATCATGAAAATGATGAAAACGCTAAGAAAGCTAGAATTAGTAGTGGAGCTTTAAGATGAATTGCTGCAACCTCATGTAAAAATTGAACAGATGAGAAGCTGCTTCTGATGAATAAAAAAAGAAAGTAGTTTCTTAAAATGGAAACTACTCCTAGTGAATATGCTGTAAATATTGTTGAAATAATAAAGGATTTAGAGTATTTCATAACCTTAGTTGGTAAAGCAGTGTCAGAGCTCAAAAGGATTGATAGATTGACTTCAATTCTGAAGAAAGTCAGTTCTACTGTGAGTAAAATGCTGTTAAACAGCACTGCATGCTACGGAAAAATCTTTTGTGAGAGTAAGAATCAATTGATGCAAAATGTATTGTTATCTTATTTTAGAAAATTGCCACATTTACTTCAGCCTTCAGCAAGCACGACTCCTATCAGTCAGCAGTCATAAACTAAAGGCAAGCCTCTCTACCAACAGACAGAATATGACTTGTTGAAGGCTCAGATGACTATTAGCATTTTTAGCTGTGAAATATTTTTAATTAAGATATGCACACTTTTTTATACATAATGTCATTGCACACTTAATAGACTGCAGTGTACTGTAAGCATAACTTTTATTAGCACTGGGAAACCAAAAACTTTATGTGACCCAGTTTATTGCGATATTCAGTTTATTGAAGTGATCTGAAACCAAACACACAATATCCCCAGAAAAATATGGGCAAGCCTGTCCTTCATATAGGAAATTAGGAGCAGATGGGAGTATTAAAGATTAATGCTATCTCCTTCAAAATTTGACAATATAATTCACACCCTCACATGCACATACACACCAGTTATTTATCAGAACAATGTTGTTGATGAGGATCAAATTGTAAGTCTAACATAGCTTCCTTTTTTCAAGATTGAAAAACAAGTCTTCATTGAATTCATAAAAGACATTTAGAGGCTTGAAAGGGTACTGATTTTCCATCCATGCATGAGTAAGATCACGATAACCCGCAGGTGCTACCTCCTGTCTCTAACATACTCAGGCTGGGGATCATAGATTCCCAAATGGTAGGAAAGAGTAGACTCAGAGTTATTTTGAAAGTTTTACTGATACTCATGAGTTCATAATAAAGCATGTTCTATAGGCTAGTTTTTATCCGGGGAAGGCAGTGAGAAAATAAATTAAAATAGGTTCTAATACTCCAAATGATTAGGAGTTTTCTTTTCTTTTTTTTTTTTTTTTTTTAATTTGCTAGTAGGGTATGGTGGCTCATACCTGTAATTCTCACACTTTGGGAGGCCAAGGCAGGAAGATTGCTTGAAGCCAGGAGTTGGAGACCAGCCTGAGTAAGAGCAAGACCATCTCTCTACAAATGATAGAAAAATTATCTCGGTGTAGTGGTACATGCCTATAGTCCCAGCTCCTAGGGAAGCTGAGGCAAAAGGATAGCTTGAGCCCACAGTTTGAGGTTGCAGTGAACTATGATTAGGCCACTGCATTCTAGCTGGGCAGCCGAGTGAGAGTCTGTCTCAAAATTAAAAGAAAAAATTGTGCTGTCTCGGTCACATCTTCTGCCCCTGCTCTCCCTTCCTTTTCTGCATTGCTCATTCTGGGTCACTGCACATCACCGCTGAAAGAGGCAGCTGGGGCATTCCCTGGGACAACCCACAAACATCTGGGTGGGGAGGCACACCCACTGCTACTTTTGTATGAAGAGGGAGTCCATCAAAACAGAGAAGCTGCCAGTATGGTCCTAATCCCTATTTCAATTTCATGTATTTCTTTAATTTCTACCATAGGCAAAATAGCAAGAGACCGAAAAAAAAAAAAAAGCCTGAAAAAAGTTTTTAAAATATCAGCCAAGATCGCTTCAAGATTGAGTTCTCATGTATAATAATTACTACATTATAAACAGCTATGTACTCATCTTGAAGGCAAGAGCTGTGGGTCTGATTTATAGACTGGATCGAGATAGGCAAAGCAAGTCTGAAACCCCTAGACCCAACATGATAGCACTTAGAGAAGTGAGAAAGGGGAATAATTCATGATGCATGGCAAAGGTGGCCAAGGTCAATGCACTTAACAAGAATTCTTAAGAGACAGTTGTTGAATTGAGCTTAATCAAAACTAGCTAGCAAAGTGGAATTTCAGTTTGATATTTGAATAGAAGACTAAGATAATTCTAGGTAAAAGTGCGAACTATGAAGAATAAAGAAAAAACCATAGGAGAGAAGATGCCTATAATTCCATGGAAAAAAATGAAGGTAAACAAGAATGGTTTATGGATTTAGATTACTAAATATAATTATATATCAAGAAAAATCACATGGTGCAGTAAAAATCTTTAAAGAAAATAAGAGGACGAAGAAACACTGAGCCCTTGAGCCCTTTCTGTGGGTCAAACATTGAAAGCAGTGCCTGAAATACATCGCCTCCTTCAATATTCACAGTAACCTTATGAGGCAAATATTATCCCCATGTTAGTGGATTAGGAGCCTGTGAATCAGGAAGATTCATAAATGCTTGGGGTCACAAATATACTTGTGTTCCTGCAAATGTTGGCAGTTCTACAAAAAGAGTTTCGTGGTAAATGCTTTTAGAGAAATAGCTTATACCTTTTCTCTCTTCCAGAGATTAGGCTCTGAGGAACGTGAAGAGATATATCTATTAATCCTTCTCTAACACAGAACATCTCACACTTACAATATCATGGGAAATACGAGTGTACGTTGTATAAACCTGTGTGTTTTACTATCTTTGTGGACATGAATGTTCCAAAGAACAGTTTGGAAAAGACAGCAAAAGGCTATAATAGATGTTAAATCATTAAGACTAAATTTATTTATTTGTTTACTTGTTTGTTTCTTTATTTATTTAGAGGCAGAGTCTCACTCTGTTGCCCAGCCTAGAATGCCTTGGCCTCAACCTAGCTCATAGCAACCTCAAACTACTAGGCTCAAGCAGTCCTCCTTCCTCAACCTCCAGAGCCATTGAGACTACAGGCATGCACCACAATACCAGCTGATTTTTCTGTTTTTAGTAGAGATGATGTCTTGCTGTACTCTAGCTGGCCTCAAACTCTTGAGCTCAAGCAATCCCAACTCAGCCTCTCAGAAGTCTAGGATTGCAGGTGTGAACCACTATACCTTGCTACATTAAGACGAAATTTAATAGAAATAATTTAAATCAAGCACTGATATTTTAAATGTCCGATTTTATAAGAATAAATTCAGGACAACAATGCCTTTTAAAATGCCCTGAGAGAAAGCTGAGGTTAATGAGATATTAGGCTACACTGATAGAAATGTACAGTCTATCTTCATCAAGGGAGGCTAAGGTGTATACCTAGCTCTGAATGAAACCTTAAAAAGGTTTCACTAAAAGAGAACCAGACATTGACCTTGAAGTTGAAGCTCTGTGACCATGTCACATGACATTACTCAAGAATTTGGGAAATGTTTAATTGATGTAAATATATGGCTGGAGGTTTAGAGCTTCTAAAACTCGGTAATGTTCCCATGGTTAGTTAACAGATTGTCATAAATATAATGGTATAGACCTACTTGGTGTTTTCTACGGTCTGACTAGGACTAACAAATTATAAGTAATTAAGTTTAAATTAACATAAATAAAATATTTTTAAAAGCTGTCTCAGAATGAAATGGGCTGATGAAAAACCAGTAAAAATCCAAACAAATTAGATCGTCTCTTAGAACTTGACACCGAATTGAGGCATTGTCTGGTTACATTAGTTAATAGCGGTTCACTATGGAAATTCATTAGTGAGAAAGGACATCTCAGAAATCTCATAACCATCTTTAAAGAAGAAATGTATTGATATCCATAGCATCTTTGACATCAAAGAACTGCTTTGTTAAAACGAGAGCATCAGCTACATTTGTGACTTCACTTCTCTTTCCTTCTCTAACTGGAGGGTTTTCCGGATGTCTTTGCTTCTCAAGGCTTCTTCTGGCCCATGACTTCTCCTCACTAAATACTTTTTCTGTGTTGTTTGGCTTCTGCCATCTCTGCTGTCTGGTGATTTTCTCCACACTTATTCTAGAAGGTCCTAGCAGATGATCATAGTTTGTCCTGTGGACATGCAGTACAGTGCATCATTTTTGGATTTCTTGCCCCAGGCCATCTTACAGTTTGATTTCTCCAAATAGCTGCCTTTGGGGTAACCACGCAACCATAATCCTCTCAGCTGTGACAAGGATGCTGGGGTCACCTAACAGCCAGCACTGTAACCTATAGGAAGGAAGTTCTTAAGAAGGGATATGGCAGACACTTTAAATGGCCAAACCTCATCTCGCAAGAACACTTTAAAAGGTGCTTCTGTTTTGTATTAGAGGTTAAATAAGATTTCCTCAATGTTCCCTTCAATATTAATATTCCATTACATTAATACATAACTAACTCTAAGCCATTATTTTTTCATCGTAATGAAAAACTAAATGTTAGGTCGTGTTAAAACAACAATAGTTTTACTGGAACCATATTTAATACAAAGCCTAATTGAATTAACATCACTTCCTTTAATAGAAGCTTCTTTTTTTTTTAACCTTTTAGCCAAGATTGTCTTTATTTACATGTGAGTACCATTTGCTTCAAGATACACAGGTTTACCTGATCTTTGTTTCAGTTTTATTTTAATGTCTTGACCTTAAGGTTACTTCTGGGTCTAACACATAAAATAACCTATAAAAACTAGTCAATTCCAGCAATGTAATAGTAAGGAACAACAGTTTAAAAAATGAGTCAAAGTTAAAGTTAAATTGTAGCTATCACTTTGATTTTGAAATCATTATATAGGCTTTTAATTGACATTATTTATCATGAAGTGGCAGCATATAATTCTCCTATTTGATAAATAATCTTTTATACTAAAATAGGTGCCACTACATCTTAAGGAGTTACTGAAAATATGCAATTTATATTTAACTGCTTGCAATAAGCTGAAAAGTACATTTAAGTATTCTGAGAAAAAATTAATTTTGTTTATGGTTTGTGCAGTTTCCTGAGGAGCGAGTCCATATTAAGCCAGTCTAGAAGAAATGAACTGATGTCTTAAACTTATAGACCATATAATGACAACAAAAGTTTCTAACCTGATCATTTATTTACAAGTGAGACAAAAGAGAAATAATACTAAATATACACAGACACAGGTAGGTATGTTCCATGTCCCCCCCCTTGGCTCTTACTTGCTGAATTTAAGCAATCTCTTTATCTTTCTGAAATTCAGTTTCCAATTTGAAAAATGGAGAAACTATCACCTGACTTTCAGGGTGTGGGAATTAAATTTTATAAGTATGATCGTTGTTTATAAATTATAAAACTTCTATAATTCTATTAACCAATAATCCAGAAATGGTTAAAATCATGGGACTTTTTCCTCCCTCAGTTTCCCCAGTTAGCAAATAGTTTCTTTCATGCAAATATAGAATGCTTGAATGCCTGAAAAAAATTAGACATTTGGAATTTTCAAAGATGCAAAAAAAATTAATAAAATTCAGACATCCCCCTTGGTGACTAACTTACTACCAGCCAGCTCTTCTCCCTTGGTTCTCCCCATTCCCTCTGCCACTTTTCTACCATTTGATTTCCCTGAATGTTTCATAAGTATAGAACTACCAACTATTTTATATTCCATATTAAGCTCTGCAAGCCAAATTGAGTTACAACGTAGACAATAAATCCTAGGGGGAAATACCCAAGAGACTGTCATGACACATTACTTATTCTCTGGCATAAGCAGAGATAATAATTAAGAATCACATGACAGATCACTCTAAAAATAGATGTCCTGTGTGGGTTTTGTCATATACACATCTCAGGGTTTTTTTTCAATGTTTATTTTAACGTGCTAGGCATTTAGCCTCTGGGAATCGTTTCACTGGTAGCTGAGGAGCTACAGTACATTTTTGGTTACTAAAATGGCATGTGGATGAGTTATTTAAATATCTTTATGTTCATAGCAATAGACTCGTTTGAGACAAATCTTTCTGCTGGAGAAACTCATAAAGAACTCATGATGTAAGTAGGAGATGCCACACATTCTTTGTTCCCTTCAATGCATGACTCTCTTTGGATATTTATTCTTTCAACAAAAATTTATTGAGCACCTCCAGTGTGTCAGGCACAGTCCCCAGGGCTAAGGATACTGCAGTCAACAAGACAGATGGGTATCCTGCGCTTATAACCTCACAATTCTGCTTTAGGAAGGTAGACAGTAAACACAATATAAATGAATTGATAATTTCAGATGGGCATAAGTAATACAAAGAAGATTAACTGGGTAACAATAAGGAAAAGCAACAGAGATGGGGACAAAGATGTGCATAACTAGATGCTCAGGCAGTCTCTTTGAGAAGTGCAGACTGAGATGATAAGAAGCATGATGATGAAACCGAGGGTGGAAAAATGGGTAAAGCAAAGGGAACCACAACAGAGTCCAGTGTGGCTAAAGCACAGAAATCAATGTCAGTGTGGGTGTGATAGGCAAGAGCCAGATCCTTCCAGGGCATGAGTACCATGATAAGGAGTTTGAATTTTATCCATATTCAATCAAAAGCAATTGGAGAAGTTTAAACAATGGAAATGAAATGATCTAATTTACAATTTTAAAAGCTTATTCTTTTTATATGAGGATGGGGATAGGAGTGGAAGAAGGGAAATCATTTGGGCATCTAAAACATTCTGTAGTACAGACCTAAAAAGCTTTGGCTTGGACTACAATTGCAAGCAAGAAGGAATGGAAATGGTGACTGTAAGAGGTGGTCAGATTCAGAATATATTTTGAAGGTGAAGCCAATGTGTTTGTTTGATTGATGTGATGAAAGAACCAGACCAGGGCCATCTTAGGAGTTAAGTTTCGCCCCAGCCCCCACCCCCTGCCCTTTCACTCAGTAAGTTTAACTTTCCAGGCAAGCCCAGGCAATTCCCTGAAATCATGAGGCAACTGCCCACCAATCAGGGACCCCCCCACCTGACTAATCCAGAAGCGCCCCCTTTGTTTCAAGCTGTGCACACCCACCTGCTGCGTGGGACCATAAAAACTCCCTGCTCCAGAGCCCGGGGCTCCTGGCTTGGATCTGTTATAGCGGAGACCCCTCGAGCCCAAGCTCAAGCTTGCAATAAAAGGCCCTTTTGCTTTTTGCATCAGACTCGGCTCCTTGGTGGTCTTTGTGGGGGATTTCAAGATCTGGGCACAACAGTGACATGTGAAATAAAGAGGAATCAAGGTGGCTGGCAATTTATGTACTTTATTTCTCAGTCCATTTTATGCAGGTAACTTCATTGCATAGTAAGAGTTCAAAATTGTTATTAAAAGTAAAGACTATCTGTGGGGGAAGCCTAACCCAACCACACACAAACCCTTTCCCCTCCTCCTCTGCTTCCTTGCCTCCTAAGACAGATGAGGGCTGTCTAGCTCCACTTCCCAGTAGTTCGCACCAAAGATCCTAACTTTCTGGCAAGCTGTGAAATTTGCCCACTCCCTCTAGCCCCTATAAAAGGGATCTCTACCTATCCAAGGTGCAGACGCCATCTTTGCACTTCCCAGGTGGGTCACCCTCTCCATTCAATAAGCCTCGCCTTGAACATCTCCACTGCAGTCTTGTCTTTGGGCACCACCACTTATACCTTTCATTATCCACATAACAGGTTTGAGAATGACAATGAGTTGACCAGATATTAAAGAATTACAGAGGAGTATATTGTGAGACCCCTGCCGGAACAAAAGGAAAAACTGTCCCTAGTTTTTGTGATCATTGCAGGAAGACAAGGGATCCTGGATTTGAGAAATTTTCCATCTATTTCCAACAGTAAAACAGGTTATTCTATAAGAGTTCTGTCTTTACATTTTACACAAGCCTATACATTTTGCACAATGTTTCACCACCACATTACCTAATCTCAATAAAATTTGCTAGCATTGATGTGGACAGTGCAAAGAGAAAACAAAAGAAAAATGAAAAGGCAAAGAGGATAAAAAATAGAAAACAGCCTGAAACATGTCTAGAAATGCAAAAAAAAAAAAAAAAGTTCATTTCTAATTATCAGCTCCTGTGTACTTTTGAACTGAGGAAGTTTTGAACTGAATGAGTTCAAAAGGTGACCAAGACTGATGAAGTGTCTTTGTTAATAGAAAAATTTAAACTGCGTCTACACGAGAGAGACATATTTAGAAGCCCTCTACTGATCTTCTCAGTGCAGATAGAAAAATCTGAACCTAATCTTTTGGTTTGGTAAGTTAATTATCTTAGTGAAAGTGGAGTTGAGGGAGCCAACCTGTATGAACGCTGAATGGAAGACAGCAGTGAACTGGAGCTCCAAACAACTGCATTTCAGGCCTTTCTCCTGTGATTTTGTTTTTGTTTTTTTCATCTCCTTTGCTAACTAATCTAAGAACCAGGCAAGGCAAGGTTCTGAACTCTTTGTGAAGAGAATTTGAAATAATTGCATTGAATTTGTCAAAGCTTTGAATTGGTGGAGGTGAACAGTAACAAACAAGAGAAAAAGTCTGCAATCTATGTTTCTATCGCAGATAAAATGCCCAGAATTCCTTGTACTTAATGGAAGAATAACACAAGACCTCAGGCTAAGTCCTTGGAGTACAAAGACAATTATATAAGTCTTCTCATGGAAAGCTTCTACCTTGAATTTCATGGCCTTTGGTATTTTGGTAAACCTAGTTTTATAGCCTTATAAATGATGCAAGAGAATTTCAATAAAAATGTCATGAAAGCAAACTTGGATTATAGAAAATTTTAAGAAATTTTACTTTTTTAAATGTCAATATAATCCAATGTTACCAGCTCATTCCATCTGGTAAATATTCAGCTCCTTTTAGCCACAACATAAAAAGTGGAAGAAGTGTAAAAGCTTCAGAGTTCTAAACTCTTTTGACTCACTATTTAAAAACAGTTACAGAAGATATTTTGTCAACATGAATAAATAAAAGTGGTACTTAAATTAAAATTCAGGTATTGCATCACTGAATAAAGTATTTATATAATATTTTCATGGTAAAACTACCACGGTAAATTGTATAATGGGTCTTGAGAGGTGGGTATATTATTTTTTGAATACTTAAAAGTAAAGAACAAGTTTGCCTTTTCTTTGGTCATTAGTAAGTATCAGTGTACCACTCTGGAAACAATATTTTCCACCAGCGGAGGAAAAAGAACTAGTTATAAATGTGTTATTAAGGAGAATATGAAAACGAATAGAAAGAAAGATCACGCATTATAGCTTAACCCATGTATTTAGGCTATTTGATTGGAAAGCAATATGGTAAGAAAGACACGTTTGCATTCAAGCTGGGTCACTCACTAGCCAAATGATTTCACCTTTCTGAGCTGCAACGTGCTTAGCTATAAAATGAAGACTCAAAAATCAATTTCATGGGGCTGTTGGAAGAAATAAATGAGACACCATCTTAGAAGCATCTGCCCAGGGTACATAATATCTAGAACACCTTGACATCTTCACTTGGTCGTCACTGATATAGTTAGCTAAAGGATACCAATTTGTATTTAAAGATAATCAGGATCTATTCAAGAAATTTTAAAAACTACAAGAATTACATGTTTTCATTTTCCTTTAAAATACTGCATTCTCCTTCCCTGTAATTACACTTGTTTTTAGTGGCAATGCATTAACCGCCTCTTCATACAAGTACACTTCTTTCTCTTATCTTAGCAACTCAAGATAGAGGATAATGGGAAACCTGCCCTACTTATAGGCTTGGAGAAAAAGAGAATAAGTTAAGAGGCTGAAAAATACAGTCAATTCCTTCTCTTTTTAAGGTACTTCTAGAGAAAGTATCAGAGTTTCTAGAGAAGAGCAGCAAATGTGGCTTTATCTAAGGTGAACTTGATTAGTTGAAAGTAATGATCTGAGTTAGAGAAACTCAAGAACGATTACCTCTGAAGAAGTAGATATTCTAGAACCAATGAAAGAATTTCTTGACTTTCACCCTCGTAAGAGTTGGTATGACAGTTGCCAAAGTGGCAGTATTTAAACATAATTAACATTTACTGAATCTTTTGTTATAGATCAGGAAAGGTACTAAAAGCTTACATTAATGATCTTATTTAATCATCCAACAATTCTTTTATATAACATTTTCTTTTTGTTTTTTTTTTTTAGGAAGGGGTTCTTTATTTCAGAATATTATGGAGGTAGACAAGTTTTGATAATGTAGTTTGCTTTGTACAGATTGAGTCAAAATAAGATTGCCCCTCAATCAGATAGTGTGTATTGTACCATTAGGTGCAAATTTATCTTCATTTTTAAAGATGAGGAAATAGGCCAGGATCACACAATTATTAGAGAATTGTAATAGTCCAAGTTCTCAACTAGCTCACTGCACTCCTTAACAACACTGGTACATCTTGTGAGTTTTAGCTCGAACATTTCCACTTACCCATTATGGCCTCCTGGTGTTTACTTATACCTTAAGATACTGAATTCTTCAAAAGAAACAGTATGATATATTATGTAGTCTGACGATTTGTTATCATCTCCTTAAGAAGCCCATAAAATATTATATTGGGCTTTTGGAGTTTTTTTCAAGAGAATTTATAAGCAAAACTATTCCATTTTCTTTTCCTCTCCCAAGTACCACTAGGTCCTAATTCTAGTAAATTCTAATTTACAGTCAGACTGATTGCAAGAATTCCCTCCTCTAATATTTACTCCTGCTTTCAATGGAGACATGAATTACTTATGGTTTTTTATAGTTAGCATTTACTAAATGCTTACCCTATGCTGAGCATTGTGCTAATTATTATACATAATTTATCCCATTTCATCCTCCTCACACATCCTTACAGTTCAGTGCTACCATGTTACTGAGGAAATAATGCCCATCATCATAAACCCAGAAAAAAGTAGAGACAACATTTGATTCTGAATCCATGTAACTACAAACCAAGCCAAGCTTTTAATCATTGTAAAATTTAATTACCATCACATTTTACTAGTTATGAGTACTTTGGGCAAGATGTACAATCTCAACGAGTCGCAATCTCTTCTCTTATGAAAAGTGGCATAATACTATAACTGACTCTCAGACTAAGATAAGCAGAAGTGAGTAATGTATGTGTAAGAATTTCAGACTGCTAGAGTATACATAATAAGCACTAAATAAAGGGTAACTAAATTTTCAATTTCACCCAACAATGTTCTTTGAATAGAAATGATTAACTCAATACAAATATGTTTGAGTAATCTTGGGTCCTCTGGAATAATACACTGAAAAAACATAGACATTTTCTTAAAAGACCTGAATCTGATCACATATTGTTAAAAAAAAAAACTTCTCTTGGTGGTGGTTACTTTTGCCTAGGTTTGTCCTCTGGCTAAAATTCTAATCTCAGTGTGAAGGAGTGTCTGAATTCTACAGAGAGGGCTGTCTATAAGTGAGAGCACACATAGCATTTTTGCACCCAACGATATCTGCAAGATTTGGTGGCTAGAAATGAGAATTCAAAGTGTTGCTTCTTTATTATTGAAATAACATGAGGGAAATGGATTCTCCTAAAAATGTTTTTCTGAGAAGTTTCTTCCCAGAAGAACGAGTATCTACACCCTTTCTCTTGTTCTGCTATTCAGTTTGGCCACCTTGTAGCTAGCTTCTCACCTCATATTACACCAGAAGACTGTACTTCAGGTTCATATTGAAAAAGAAATTAGCCTTATAATCTAGACTTATTTATATAAAATGTTTGGTTTTGAATTTTAGAAAAAATATGTAAGGTTAAAGGTATATTTATTCTATGCTCTTCCTTGGAATCTACCAGAAGTACCAAAAATATTTTAAAATGGGAAACATAATTACATTGACAAGTTCAGGAGTAAGCTACAAAATAACAATGGGAACATGCACACAATCTACCAATTTCACTGAAATGTATAACTAAATTAGGGAAAAAGCAACAAACCAGTACAGCTCGAATTAAGCCAGAATATCTCTAAATACCCTTCCAGTGACGTTGTCTATAAAATGAGGAGGAATAAGGGCATGCATGGTCCATAAAGGACTCATGGGACAGCACTAAAAAAAGTCAAAGTTAACACTGCAAACAGCTTAAGAGAATCTGCTCTGAGGCCAGGATACTTGACCTCGAAACCATCTGGAGGTAACATGAGAAAGAGAAGAAGAAAAGAGAAACAAAGACTAGATTTTCAGTTAAAAACAAACGCAGCTGAGCAGGAATAATCCAGAACAATCACTTCTAAAACCCTGGTAAGCCAAGAGGCTCTACTGAAACCTTAGACGCCCTCTCACTTGTCCACTTGCGCACCCTGAGAGGAAATGTGCCAGAAAATAATGTCAAAGTGATGAAGAGGAGTTGTGAGGTAGCACTCTTGAGCTAAAGCTGCCCTCTGCCTCAGCACTGGCCAATGGTGCATCTTACTCTGGTCTTAATCAAGTTCAAGAGTACATTGATTTCAAGAAGAGGAATAAACATAAAGATTTAAACTTGAGATCCTTAACCAGAAGCTACAGAAATCTTAAAAATGAATAAAAAAACAAGAACAATCAAAAGGTCAAATAAAATAGCACACTAAGAAATAAATGAAAAGAAAGAAAATTTTTTATAAAATTAAAGAGATTATGAGCTCTAACAAGGGATTCAAGAAACGGCTATTACAGGTGATCAAGAAATATATATGTACATAGCTGGGCATTGTGGCGGCGCCTAAAGTCCCAGCTACATGGAAGGCTGAGGCAAGAAAATCACGTAAGCCCAAGAGTTTAAGGCTGCTATGAGCTGTGATGCCATGGCACTCTACCCAGGGCAGCAGCCTGAGACTCTGTCTCAAAAAACAAACAAAAAAAGAAATATATTTGTATAATTATATATACTCATATGATCATACACACATATATATGGACAGATAGGTATCAAGAAGTAAATGAAAAGTAAGCTGGTACAGCTCATAAAATTATATGAAAATGTCTTAGTAGAGAAAGAAATTCCATTTTAAAAACAAGAAAAAAATAATAGATACTTCTAAAAGAAAAAAAAAAAAAAAAAGAGCCAGAAACATCTAGCAGGTTGGTAAACAAGAAACTATGAAGTTCCTTCAAACTATAATACAACTAGATTCTGGATAAATCATAATAACCATACTTTTATAGCACAAATAGTCTTACAAAAATAAAAAAAGAAAACAAATTAAGAAGCAAAATAAAACAGAACAAAAATGTAAACTAGAAAAAATAAATAGTGAGTTATAAATAAAGGTAGGACTTTGTGGAAGCAAATGCTAATAAAAGCTCTGAAATCAGGATACTAAGCCTAGGCCCTTCTGAAAAGTAGGTGGGCTGAATCTGAGATTCATACATTAAGATGGAAGACAAAGTGGTTCTATGTAAAAATGACAGAAAGATATTTTAGTCTTATTTGGAGGAAAGTAACACAAATTTGGGCATACAGGATTCTCACAGATTAAATACAATCAAATGGAGGCTCAAAACAAAATTTCTAGAAACCCATAAGCATCCAAGGAAACAAATCACTATGGGTAAAAGTCAACAGAAACAACAGATTATACCATAAAGTCTTCAGGTATGGGAATTATCAGATACAAAATATAAAATAACGATGTACTAGGTTTTTTTTTTATTCTTTTTTTTTTTATTAAATCATAACTGTATACATTGATATGATCATGGGGCATCATACACTCGCTTCATAAACCATTTGACACATTTTTATCACAGTGGTTAACATAGCCTTTCTGGCGTTATCTCAGTTACTGTGCCAAAACATTTACATTCTACATTTACGAAGTTTCGAAAATACCCCTGTAAGATGCACCACAGGTGTGATCCCACCGATCCCCCTCCCTCTACCCACCCCCCCTTTCCCACTTCCCCCTATTGTTAAGTTGTAACTGGGTTATAGCTTTCATGTGAGAGTCCCAAGTTAGTTTCATAGTAGGGCTGTGTACATTGGGTACTTTTTCTTCCATTCTTGGGATACTTTACTAAGAAGAATATGTTCCAGCTCCATCCACGTAAACATGAAAGAGGTAAGTCTCCATCTTTCTTTAAGGCTGCATAGTATTCCATGGTATACATATACCACAATTTATTAATCCATTCGTGGATCGATGGGCACTTCGGCTTTTTCCATGACTTAGCTATTATGAATTGGGCTGCAATAAACATTCTGGTACAAATATCTTTGTTATGTTGTGATTTTTGGTCTTCTGGGTATATGCCCAGCAGAGGAATTACAGGATTGAATGGCAGATCTATTTTTAGATCTCTGAGTGTTCTCCATATATCTTTCCAAAAGGAATGTATTAATTTGCATTCCCACCAGCAGTGCAGAAGTGTTCCCTTTTCTCCACATCCACGCCAACATCTCTGGTCTTGAGATTTTGTGATATAGGCTAGTCTCATTGGAGTTAGATGATATCTCAAAGTAGTTTTGATTTGCATTTCTCTGATGATTAAAGATGATGAGCATTTTTTCATATGTCTGGAGGCCTTGCGCCTGTCTTCTTCAGAGAAGTTTCTCTTCAAATCCCTTGCCCAGCCTGCAATGGGATCCCTTGTTTTTTTCTTGCTGATGCATTTGAGTTCTCTGTGGATTCTGGTTATTAAACCTTTGTCAGAGGTATACCCTGCAAATATCTTCTCCCATTCTGAGGGCTGTCTGCTTGCTCTGCTTACTGTGTTCTTAGCTGTGCAGCAGCTTTTTAGTTTGACCAAGTCCCAGTAGTGTATTTTTGAAGCTGCTTCAATTGCCCGGGGGGTTCTCCTCATGAAATACTCACCCAGACCAATTTCTTCAAGGGTTTTCCCTGCATTCTCCTCTAGTATTTTTATAGTTTCATGTTTTAAGTTTAAATCTTTAATCCAATGAGAGTCTATCTTAGTTAATGGTGAAAGGTGTGGGTCCAATTTCAGTCTTCTGCAGGTTGCCAGCCAGTTCACCCAGCACCATTTGTTAAATAGGGAATCTTTTCCCCACTGAATGTTTTTAATTGGCTTGTCAAAAATCAAATAGCGGTAAGTAGCTGGATTCATCTCTTGGTTCTCTATTCTGTTCCAGATATCTACTTCTCTGTTTTTGTGCCAATACCATGCTGTTTTGATCACTATCGATTTGTAGTAAAGTCTGAGGTCTGGTAGTGTGATTCCTCCTGTTTTGTTTTTATTTCTGAGTAATGTCTTGGCTATTCGAGGTTTTTTCTGATTCCATATAAAACGAAGTAATGTTTTTTCACGATCTTTAAAATATGACAGTGGAGCTTTAATAGGGAGTGCGTTGAAATTATATATTGCTTTGGGTAGTATGGACATTTTGATAATGTTGATTCTTCCTAGCCATGAGCATGGTATGTTTTTCCATTTGTTAACATTTTCAGCTATTTCTTTTCTTAGAGTTTCATAGTTCTCTTTATAGAGATCTTTCACGTCTTTTGTTAGGTAAATTCCCAAATATTTCATCTTCTTTGGCACTACTGTGAATGGGATAGAGTCCTTAACTGCTTTTTCAATTTGACTGTTGTTGGTGTATATAAAGGCTACCGATTTATGAATGTTGATTTTGTAGCCGGAGACGCTGCTGTATTCCTTGATCACTTCTAGGAGTTTTGTAGTAGAGTCCCTAGTGTTTTCCAGATACACAATCATATCATCTGCGAAGAGCGAGAGTTTGATCTCTTCTGACCCTATACGGATACCCTTGATCGCCTTTTCTTCCCTAATTGCGGTGGCTAAAACTTCCATTACAATGTTGAAAAGCAATGGAGATAATGGGCAGCCTTGTCTGGTTCCTGATCTGAGTGGAAATGATTCCAATTTAACTCCATTCAATATGATATTGGCTGTGGGTTTGCTGTAGATAGCCTCTATCAGTTTAAGAAAAGTCCCTTCTAGACCAATTTTCTTGAGTGTTCTGATCATGAAGGGATGCTGGATATTATCAAAAGCTTTTTCTGCATCAATTGAGAGAATCATATGGTCTTTGTTTTTTAATTTGTTTAT
This sequence comes from Nycticebus coucang, assembly GCF_027406575.1. Lineage (NCBI taxonomy): Eukaryota > Metazoa > Chordata > Mammalia > Primates > Lorisidae > Nycticebus > Nycticebus coucang. Next base: position 52,925,122 of record NC_069786.1, read on the forward strand.
GTGCTGAATTACATTTATAGATTTACGTATATTGAACCAGCCTTGAGACCCTGGGATAAAACCGACTTGGTCATGATGTATAATTTGTTTGATGTGTTGCTGGATTCTGTTTGTTAGGATCTTGTTGAATATTTTTGCATCTATATTTATTAGTGATATTGGTCTATAATTTTCTTTTCTTGTTGGGTCTTTTCCTGGTTTGGGGATCAGGGTGATGTTTGCTTCATAGAACGTGTTGGGTAGTCTTCCTTCTTTTTCTACATTTTGGAACAGGTTGAGTAATATAGGTACTAATTCCTCTTTAAAGGTTTGGTAGAATTCTGACGTGAAACCATCTGGTCCCGGGCTTTTCTTTTTAGGGAGGTTTTGTATAGTTGATGCTATTTCTGAACTTGATATGGGTCTATTCAACATTTCCACTTGATTCTGGTTAAGTCGTGGAAGGTGGCGCGCTTCCAAGTATCGGTCTATTTCCTTCAGATTTTCATATTTCTGAGAATAAAGTTTCTTGTAATATTCATTAAGGATTTTTTGGATTTCTGATGAGTCTGTGGTTATTTCGTCCTTGTTGTTTCTGATTGATGATATTAGAGATTTTACTCTTTTTTTCCTGATTAGGTTGGCCAGAGGTTATCTATTTTATTGACCTTTTCAAAAAACCAGCTTTTTTATTTATTGATCTGTTGTATTATTCTTTTGTTTTCAATTTCATTTAATTCTGCTCTAATTTTGGTTATTTATTTTCTTCTACTGGGTTTGGGGTTGGAATGTTCTTCCTTTTCCAGTTGCGTGAGATGTCCCATTAAGTTGTTAACTTCCTCTCTTTCCGTTCTCTTGAGGAAGGCTTGCAGTGCTATAAATTTCCCTCTTAGAACTGCCTTTGCAGTGTCCCAGAGGTTCTGATAGTTTGTGTCTTCATTGTCGTTTTGTTCCAAAAAATTGGCAATTTCTTTCTTAATCTCATCTCTGACCCACCTATCATTCAGCATAAGGTTATTTAACTTCCATGTTTTTGTATGGGTATGCAGATTCCTGTTATTACTATGTTCAACCTTTATTCCATGATGGTCCGAGAAGATGCATGGAATAATTTCTATTCCTTTAAATTTACTGAGGTTAGACTTGTGACCTAAAATGTGGTCAATTTTGGAGTAAGTTCCGTGGGCTGATGAGAAGTATGTGTATTCAGTTTTGTTGGGATGAAATGTTCTGTAGATGTCTCCTAAATCTAAATATTGGGTGGTTAGGTTTAAATCTAAGATTTCTTTGCTCAGCTTCTTTCTGGAGGATCGATCCAACACTGCCAAGGGAGTGTTGAAATCTCCGACGATTATGGACCTGGAGGAAATCAAGTTGCTCATGTCTGTTAGAGTTTCTCTTATAAATTGAGGTGCATTCTGGTTGGGTGCATAGATATTAATAATTGAGATCTCATCCCTTAACAAATATGAAGTGACCATTCTTGTCCTTCCTTACTTTTGATGGTTTAAAGCCTACTGTATCTGCAAATAAAATTGCAACACCTGCTTTTTTCTGATTACCATTTGCCTGAAATATGGATGACCATCCTTTCACCCTGAGTCTGTATTTGTCTTTTAAATTGAGATGTGACTCTTGTATGCAACAAATATCTGGCTTGAGTTTTTGTATCCAGTCAGCTAACCTATGTCTCTTTAGAGGACAGTTTAAGCCATTCACATTGATGGAGAGTATTGATAAGTCTGGTGGAATTTTGGGTATCGAGTTTTTCAAAGGTCCAGTGGACATTTTTAATCCTTTCACCAGTGTGGAAGTTGGAGTTTGATCCGAAGTTTCTGAGTGAGTTTACTTTTGTGGTATAGGATTGGGTTGGTCATTGTGGAGGATAGATCTGAGAACATCCTGAAGAGCTGGTTTACTTATGGCAAATTTTTTCAACATATGAATGTCATTGAAGTATTTAATTTCTCCATCATAGATGAAACTCAGTTTAGCTGGATACAAGATCCTGGGTTGAAAGTTTTTTTGCTTTAGGAGATTAAAAGTTGATGACCAGCCTCTTCTTGCTTGAAAAGTTTCAGCAGAGAGATCTGCAGTTATTCTAATATTCTTACCTTTGTACGTTATAGTTTTCTTTCGCCGGGCTGCTTTGAGAATCTTCTCTTTCATGTTAACTTTAGTGAAGCTAATTATGATATGTCTAGGGGATGACTTATTGGGGTTGAATCGTGCTGGGGTTCTGAAGCTGTCTGCTATCTGAATTTCAGATTCTCTAGGCATGTCTGGAAAATTTTCTTTCATAATTTCATGCAGAAGGGCCTCTGTGCCCTTGGAGGCGACTTCATCATTCTCAGAAATTCCTATAATCCTTATGTTGCTTTTTTTCGAATTATCTGAGAGCTCTCTGAGTGAGTGATCCGTTTTTGCTCTCCATTTCTCTTCCTCTTTGAGAGATTGGGAGCGTTCGAAGACTTTATCTTCAATGTCAGAAATCCTTTCTTCTGCTTGCTCCATTCTGTTACTGAGGGATTCTACTGTATTTTTCATATCTTTGAGGGCTGTAAGTTCTTGCTTCAGTGTGTCTAAGTCTTTGGTGGTTTTGTCTTTAAATTCATTAAATTCTTGAGACAATTTTTGAATTTCTCCTCGAATTCCTAATTCCATTTTATTAATCTTGTCTGCCATCCAAATTCTGAATTCGATTTCTGACATCTTAGCCAGTTGTTTATGAATGGGATCTTCAATCACATCTGCCGTATCTTTTCTTGGGGGGGTTGATCTATTCTGGTTATTCATGTTACCAGAGTTTTTCCGCTGATTCCGCCCCATGGTTATTTTACTCCCTTTGGTTTTTACCCTGGGGTTTTATCGAGGGCCCGTACAGTGTTGTGGCCTGAGAAACTGGGGCCCTGTCTGGTGTGGTGGAGCAAAGTGGTTCTGTCTTGTTTTCAGCTGGTTTCTGTTTGATCCTATTGCAACTTCTACTCTGGCTTGAAGTCTCAGCTGTGTGGAAAAATCAGCAATTAAGTCACCCCGCCTGCCCACCTCTGGCCCCAGTTGGAAAAGGGGAATCAAACCTTCCTACAATCGCACACCCAGAGCACCGCCTGAAAAGTCCTCAGTCTATTAGCCCAGTTCAAAAGGTCCAAATCAGCTGTCTCAATTGGCACTTGTCTCGGGTGGGAGAGTTCAAGAGGTCTCTGGGAACTGGATCACAGGGGCCTGGTGACTCCTCTGACACGGCTCACCCCAGTGCAGCGTGGAGTCAGGAGGAGCCACCCAGCAAACAGAGCAGTCTAGGAAGGTTGACGTCTCCTTCCCCACTTTGCCCCTCCGTCGGACCCAGTCACTGGTATCTCTGCAGATGGCTAACCCAGTTGCCTGCAGTGAACAGACACTCCAGGGGTTTGCACCTGCCTGAATCGCAAGGAAGTCTGCCAGGCCCCCGCAGACTGCTGCTATCTAGCAGGAGGAGATAGGGCCTGACATCTTTGAGTGTTTGATGCAGGTGATGGGAAGGAGGTGTTCACTCAGGCTTAGCCCCGTCCCTGATGGATGCTGCTAACAGAACAGAACAGAACAGAACAGACAACTTTGCGGGATTCTGTCTCTGTTCCTGTCGAAATCGCCTACAGAAGACGGGCTGTTTTGAGTTCAAACATCTTTGCTGCTGGAGATTTGCATTCGAACACCTCTCTGGGTTGGCCCCGCCCTGGAAGCTTCCCGGGTTTGTGAGCCGTGTCAGGAAATCCCCCGCTCACCGGTGGCCTCCTCTGGTTGCCCAGGGAGACAGGGGGTGTGGCCTCAGAATATCCAGAAGTGAGCGTTCTGTCGTTAAAGAAAAAACGGCTGTTGATCTACCTCCAGGGAACTGCTGCTCTGGTGTGGGCACTCAGGCGACCCTTTTCTCCTCTGTCCCGCGCCCCAGAGTCAGCACTGAGCGGCTGCAGTTTGTGCCTGGTTCACACCCCTCAAGAGATCCCCCAAGAATCAGAACTCTTGGGGGATGGGCCCCCAGACCCCGATTGGGAGTCGGGGGGTGGGGGGGAAGCTAGAGTTTCATTCAGTTTTACGCAACACTACGGCCGGGGGAGGGCTCCTGCACTGCACCGCAGGGAAGTGCCGCCAAGGCTTGATTTCCCCTCAGCAGAGTGCCCTCTCCTCGCTCACGTGTCCCAGAGTCAGCGCTGACCTGACGCAGCTCAGGCACTGTGCACTCCCCTTGAGAAATCACCCAAGGATCCGACTCCGGGGGGATAGGCCCACAGACCCCAAGTGAGAGTAGGGGCTCTCAGCTCTCAGCGGGGAAGCTAGAGTCTTATTCAGTCTTGTGCCCTGTAATGTTGCCCGGGGAGGGTTGGTGCACTGCACCGCAGGGAAGTGCCGCCAAGGCGTGACTCCCCTTCAGCCCGGTGCCCTCTCCTCACTCGCACGCCTCAGAGTCAATGCTGACCTGTCGCAACTCGGGGACTGTCCACTCCCCTTGAGAAATCACCCAAGGATCCGAATTCCTGGGGGACAGGCCTCCAGACCTCAGTGGGCGGGAGGGGAGCACTGGGGATTCAGGGTTGCCGGCAAAGGATTCCCAAAGTTTTATTCAGCCCTATGTCCGGCAGGAGAACGCCACGGCACCCCAGTAGGGGAGGTAGGTCCAGTTTTTAGAAGGTCTCTCCCTGGAGTGTAGTGGGAGGGCCTTTAATTTCTGCCCGCTTGTTCAATTGTGGGGCTCTTGAGCCGGTCTCATGGGGGAGGGGAACTCCTGTCCGCCTGGTGGTGGATTTTGTACCTTTTGTTTGCGTCCTTGTGATCACAGCTTGCCTCAGCGGTGTTGATGTACGTTCTTCAACCTTCTCTCTTGGTGAGGCTCAAGTCCACCAGGACACCTACTAAATTCCTGTCCCTTAACTGTCCTTCTGGACGGGAGCCTCTGTTGAAAGCTGGCTTCAGTCCGCCATCTTGTCTCCCTCCCCTCCAGTTTTTTCTTTTTAATTGATTTTTTTTAATGGGCAAAGAAAAAAAGAGTATTAAATAATGATGAAATTTTTTTGAATAAACAAATGTAACATTTAAATAACATAAATATGGAAAGTATTCAATGGATGGTTTAAATAGAAGACTAAATACAGCTAAAGGACAATCTGAAAAAGGTTTCAAGAAGTAGATAAATGTGAAGAAATTACCCAAATGAAAGCATAGTGAAACCACAAAATGGAAAACACAAAAGAGAGATAAAAGCACAAATGTTCCCCTTTCTCTCCCTGTTTCTTACCTTGTCATCTCTGTTCTTTACCCAGGCCTTTTCTTCATTTCCTTCTTCACTTTTTCCTCTAGTCCTACTGGTTTTGTTGTGTTTTTTAAATCTAATAAAATAGAAAATCCCTTTAAAAAAAAAAAAAAAGCACAAACGTATAGAATGAGACTTTCTAACATTCATCTAATGAAATACCCAGAAGGATAAAATAAGAAAGTTGAAGAAAAAGAAAATATTCAAGAGATAACAACTAAAAATTTCCCCAAACTGATGAAAGATAAGAAACCTTAGATAAGAAAAGCAAAATGTATGCCAGTTAGGATAAACAAAAATAAATCAACATGGAGACAAATTGTAATAAAAGACAGATTATTGAAGATAAAGAGAAGATATGAAAAAGCCACATAGGAAGAATAATAAACTAAATTAGATTTCTCAAGAACAAAATCTGAAGAGAGAATAAAATAAAATCTTCAGTATTTTGAGAGGGAAAACTACTTGTGAATCAAGAAAGCTTTTATTTCCAAAAAAGTATGAAATAAGGACTTTTTTATATTAAAGACAAGTTCATCACTGGATTCTCACTGAGATATCTTTTAAAGGATCAATATTAGGAAGAAAGAAAATGATCTTATAAGAACTCTCTGAGATATAGTCAGACTTTAACAAAGATGACAATAATAAATGTTGTCTTTATAAAATAACAACTATTATTATAATTGAATTTTATGGTTGGAAAGACAGAATTGAAGTACTGGAAAACAATAAGTTAAGAGAAGAATGATCAGAGGTAACATTCTAGCTTCCTTCAAAAGAGGAGGTTAATTGTTTTTATCCACTTCAGACTTTGCTAAATCATTAATTGTCCATGGTACAAGTTCAAGGATGTCCACTGAAAGAATAGAAATAGAATGAATAACTTCCAACCTAACCCAACAGAGTGAAAAAAAAAAATTCAACAATTGAAAAAGAAACATTTTTGAAAGCATGGAAAAACAAAATAAACCGCACGATATACAATAGGACACCCACAAATAAATGAATAAGCAAAATAGAACTAATTATTTCATATTAAAGACTGACAATGTAATCCTGGTTTTTAAAAATCTAGCTATCTTCTGTTTAAAAGAGGCACACCTAAAAATTAAGATCCAAAAATGCTGAAGGTATGCAAAATGATGTGCCAAACAAATAACAAAATAACCTGTAATATCTATATTATCAACATCAGAAATATAGATTTTATTATGTGTATTTTTTGTCATTTGTATCTCTCCTTTTGAAAAATGCATTTCCATGTCTTTTGCCCCATTTTTAATGGGGGTGAGATGGGTTTTTTGTTTGTTGGTTTTGTTTTTTGCTGAGTTGATTGATTTCCTTGCAGATTCTAGATATTTGTCTTTTTTAGATATACAGTTTATGAATAGTGTCTCTCTTATTTAGGATGTCTGTGAACTTTGTTGATTATTTCTTTTGCTATGCAGAAGCTTTTTTAGTTTAATTGGGTCCCATTTATTTATTTTTGTTTATATTATATTTTCTTTCAGGGGATTAGTCATAAGGTTTTGCCTAAATCAATGTTTATAAGAGTTCTACTGATGTTTCTTCTAGAATTTTTATGGTTTCAGGTCTTAAATTTAAGTCTTTAATCCATCTTGAGTGAATTCTTGTGTCTGGTAAGAGTTAAGGATTCAATTTCATTCTTTTGCATGTGGCTGTCCTGATCTCCTAGCACCATTTATTGAATAGGGGATTCTTTCTCCAGTGTATGCTTTTGTCTGCTTTGTCAAAAGTCAATTTCTTATAGGTATATGATTTTGTTTCTAGGTTCTCTATTCTGTTCCATTGATCTATGTCTCTGCTTTTATACTAGTATGTGCTGTTTTGGTTACTATGACCTCTACAAGTATAAATTGAAGTTGCATAACATGATCCATCCAGATCTGATCTTTTTACTTATGGTTTCTTTGGCTATTCAAGTTTGTTTTGATTCCATATGATATTTAGAATTGCTTTTTCTAATTATGTGAAAAACGATATTGGTATTTTGAAGGGAAATGCATTGAGTCTATAAATGACTTTGGATAGCATGGACACTTTAATAATATTGATTCTTTCACTCCATGAGCACAGGATGTTTTTCCATTTGTTTGTGTTATCTACAGTTTCTTTCATCAGTGTTTTGTAATTCCTTGTAGAGATTTTTCACTTTGCTTAAGTATATCATCAAGGCAGAAAATCAATGAGTAAACATTGGACTTAAATGGAGCTCTAGAACAAATGGACCTAACAGACATTTCCAGGACATTCTATTCCAAAACTGCAGAATATACATTCTTATCAGTACATGAAACATTTTTCAGCTTAGACCATATGTTAGACCATAAAGCCGTCTCAGCAAATTTAAAAACAACAAAATCATACTATGTGACTTCTATGTGACTATAGTGGAATAAAACTAGAATTAATTCCAATATGAATTCTCAGAACTATATGAATAACTGGAAATTAAACAACCTCCTAATGAACCATCTTTGGGTCAATGAGGAAATCAAGATGTAAATCAAATAATATTTTAATTGAATGACAATGGTAACACTAGCCTAAAATCACTGTAAAAAGCACTGCTAAGAGAAAAGTGCATAGTACTAAATGCCTACATGAAAAAAAACAACAAATTAACAACCTAATGTCACACCTTAAGAAAATAGACAAAGAAGAATAAAACAAAGTAAAGATAGCAGAAAAACAAGAAATAACAAAGATCAAAGCAAAACCAAATGAAACTAAAACAAAATAAAAAACCAAGAATCAATGGAACAAAAAGTTCTTTGATTAGATCAACAAAATTGATAGAGCACTAGCAATCGTTCACAAGAAAGGAAAAAAAGAAGAAGAAGAAATGAAAAAGAAAAAAAAAAGCTCAACCAGAAATGAAGGAGGCTGGGTGCAATTCTAGCACTACCTACAATCCTAGCACTCTGGGAGGCTACCACAGGAGGATCACTTGAGGTTAGCAGTTTGAGACCAGCCTGAGTTAAGAGAGACCATTTGCTTTACCAAAAATAGAAAAGTGAGTCCAGCATGGTGTCACAGGCCTGTAGTCCCTACTCAGATGGCTGAGGCAGGAAGATCACCTGAGTCCCAGAGTTTGAGATTGCTCTGAGCTAGGCTGAGGCCATGGCTCTCTATCTGGGAAACAGAGCAAGATTCTGTCAAAAAAAAAAAGAAAGAAAAGAAAGAAAGAAAGGAAAGAAAAGAAAAACAAAGAAAGAAAAGAAAAAGGAAATGAAAAAGGAGACATTCCTACAGAAATACAAAAGATCATCCAAGGCATATCTCTATGCATACCAACTAGATAATCTATAGAAATGAATAAAGTTTTGGAAATACATATCTCCCAAACCTAAATTCGGAAGAAATAGAATTCCTGAACAGATGAATAATGAGTAGCAAAAGCTTCCCAACAAAAAACACTCTAAGACTACATGAATTCACAGCCAAATTCTATCAGACCTCCAAAGATAAATTGGATCTTACCCTCCTGGAACTGTTCCTTAACATTGAGGAAGGGGGAGTCCTCCCTAACTCCTTCTATAAAGCTAATATCACCCTGACAGCAGAGTCAGGAAAGGACATAACAACAACAACAACAATAAATTACTGAAAATCCTCGAACAAAATATTAGCAAACCAATCCAAAAGTGTATTAAAAAAATTCATCATGATAAGGTGGGTTTCATCTGAGGGAAGTAAGGGTGGTTCAAAATACACAAAATTAATAAATGTGATTCACAACATGAACAGAATTTAAACCTAATGATCATCTCAATAGGTGCAGAAAAAGCGTTTGATAAAATCCATCAACCTTCATGATAAAAACCCTTAATACACGAGGCATAGAAGGAACATACTTCAAAATTAAAAAAAAAAAAAATCACATATGTCAAACCTACAAGCTGACATGCTGCAAATGGGGAAATGTTGAAAGTGGAACACGACAAGAATACCCACTGCCACCACTTCTATTCAACATGGTATTACAAGTCCTAGCTAGAGCTATCAGGCGGGAAGTATGAAGAGTATCCAAATTGGAAAAGAGGAGGTCAAACTACCACTATTTGTTGACAATATTATCTTGTACCTAGAAAATTCCAAAGCCTACTCTAAAAGTCTTCCAGAATTAATACATAAATTTAGTAAAATTTCACAGTACAAAATCAAAATACACAAATCACTAGCATTTCTATATACTAATAACAGCCAAGCTGAAAATCAAATCAAGAATTAAATCACAATTACAACAACTACAAAAAAAATGAGATTTTTAAAAGGTAACATAACAGCCCCTTTGCCCTTTCATCATGACAATGGAGGCATTCGCTGTGTATTACTCTGTAAACTTACCTTTCTCTTCTTGATACACGTTGTTTCACATTCACCTTAAAGAAAAAAATAGATAACATAACTAAATATTCAGCCAACTTGAAAAATAGAAAGCTAACATGAAGACAGATATGCTAAACATTTTAGAGACTTACACAACATGAAGAGTCCTAGAAATATATAAATTACTAAAACTGTCTCAGGAAGAAAAAGAATTCTTAAATAATTGTATAATCAGGATAGAGAGTAAATCAAATTTTAAAACTCCTTCTCCAAGCTTCCTTCCACAAAGGGTCTTCCAGGAGCGTGGAGTGGAGGCCTAGCTGTAGAGAACCGGGACTGCACGAGAAGAAAGTGACACTGCAGTGCTCTCCCAGGACCTGGATACTGGTAAAACACTCGAAGGGGGAGGTGGAGCAAGATGGCAGCCGAGTAACAGCTTCCTTGCATCTGGGGGATGTAGGACTCCAGGCATCTCTGGCTGGTGGGATCTGCCTATCATCACCCCTGAGAGGATACAGGGAGTCAGCGAGAGACTTCTGGACCCCAAGAGGAGGATAAAACAGTGGAAAACCGGCAAGTGGTCGCGTGTGTTCAATCCGTCTAAACCCACCCGCAACTTCCACAGGCACGAGAACTTAAAGAGCAAGAGGAAGTGAAAGGAAAATTAGGGCAAGGAAACAGATAAAAGAAATCACTCATGAGGAAGAATCAGCAGAAAACTCCAGGCAACATGAAGAACCAGTCCAGAACAACCCCGCCAAGGGACCATGAGGTAGCTACTACAGAGGATTCCACCTATACAGAAATGTTAGGAATGACAGAAAGGGAATTTAGAATACACATGTTGAAAACAATGAAAGAAATGATGGAAACAATGAAGGAAACTGCTAATAAAGTGGAAAATAACCAAAAGGAAATCCAAAAACAGAATCAAATCAGAAATGAACGATATGAAGAATATAAAAAGGGTATAGCAGAGCTGAAGGAAATGAAACAGTCAATCGGGGAACTTAAAGATGCAATGGAAAGTATCAGCAACAGGTTAGACCATGCAGAAGAAAGAATTTCAGAGGTAGAAGACAAAGTTCTTGAGATAACTCAGATAGTAAAAGAGGCAGAAAAGAAGAGAGAGAAAGTAGAACATTCACTGGCAGAATTATGGGACTTTATGAAGCGTTCCAACATACGAGTTATAGGAATTCCAGAAGGGGAAGAAGAATGCCCCAGAGGAATGGAAGCCATACTAGAGAATATTATAAAAGAAAATTTCCCAAATATCACCAAAGATTCTGACACACTGCTTTCAGAGGGATATCGGACCCCAGGTCGCCTCAACTCTAACTGAGCTTCTCCAAGACACATTGTGATGAACCTGTCCAAAGTCAAGACAAAAGAAAAGATTCTGCAAGCTGCCAGGAGTAAGCGCCAGTTGACCTACAGGGGCAAATCCATCAGAGTGACCACAGACTTCTCTAATGAAATTTTCAAGCAAGAAGACAATGGTCATCTACCTTTAATCTACTTAAACAGAACAATTTCCAGCCCAGAATTCTGCACCCTGCTAAGCTAAGCTTCAAAATTGACCGAGAAATCAAATCATTTACGGATATACAAACATTGAGGAAATTCGCCACAACAAGACCAGCTCTACAGGAAATACTTCAACCTGTTCTGCACACTGACCACCACAATGGATCAGCAGCAAAGTAAGAACTCAGAAATTAAAGGACAGAACCAAACCTCCACACTGATGCAAAAGATAAAACTAAGCAATGGACTCTCACAAAATAAGACGAATAGAATACTACCACACTTATCAATTATCTCAATAAATGTTAATGGCTTGAATTCCCCACTGAAGAGACATAGCCTGGTTGACTGGATTAAAAAACACAAGCCATCCATTTGCTGTCTGCAAGAAACACATCTAGCTTCAAAAGACAAATTAAAGCTCCAAGTCAAGGGTTGGAAGACAATTTTTCAGGCAAATGGAATTCAGAAGAAAAGAGGAGTTGCAATCTTATTTTCAGATACATGTGGATTAAAAGCAACTAAAGTCAAAAAAGACAAAGATGGTCACTTTATATTGGTCAAGGGAAAAATACAACAAGAAGACATTTCAATTCTAAATATCTATGCACCCAATTTAAATGCTCCCAGATTCTTGAAACACACCTTACTCAGTCTGAGCAATATGATATCTGATAATACCATAATAACAGGGGACCTTAACATTCCTCTTACAGAGCTGGACAGATCCTCTAAACAGAAATTAAACAAGGATATAAGAGACTTAAATGAGACCCTAGAACAACTGTGCTTGATAGACGCATATAGAACACTCCATCCCAAAGATAAAGAATGTACATTCTTCTCATCACCCCATGGAACATTCTCCAAAATTGATCATATCCTGGGACACAAAACAAATATCAACAGAATCAAAAGAATTGAAATTTTACCTTGTATCTTCTCAGACCATAAGACACTAAAGGTGGAACTCAACTCTAACAAAAATGCTAGACCCCACCCAAAGGCATGGAAAGTAAACAATCTTCTGTTGAATAACAGATGGGTGAAGGAAGAAATAAAACAGGAAATCATTAACTTCCTTCAGCATATAACAACAATGAAGACACTAGCTACCAAAACCTGTGGGATACTGCAAAAGCAGTTTTGAGAGGAAAATTCATCGCTTTAGATGCCTACATTCGAAAAACAGAAAGAGAGCACATCAACAATCTCACAAGAGATCTTATGGAATTGGAAAAAGAAGAACAATCTAAGCCTAAACTCAGTAGAAGAAAAGAAATATCCAAAATCAAATCAGAGATCAATGAAATTGAAAACAAAAGAATCATTCAGAAAATTAATGAAACAAGGAGTTTGTTTTTTGAAAAAATAAATAAAATAGATAAACCATTGGCCAGACTAATGAGGAATAGAAAAGTAAAATCTCTAGTAACCTCAATCAGAAATGATAAAGGGGAAATAACAACTGATCCCACAGAGATACAAGAGATCATCTCTGAATACTACCAGAAACTCTATGCCCAGAAATTTGACAATGTGAAAGAAATGGATCAATATTTGCAATCACACCCTCTCCCTAGACTCAGCCAGGAAGAAATAGAGCTCCTGAACAGACCAATTTCAAGCACTGAGATCAAAGAAACAATAAAAAAGCTTCCAACCAAAAAATGCACTGGTCCAGATGGCTTCACTCCAGAAGTCTATCAAACCTTCAAGGAAGAGCTTATTCCTGTACTGCAGAAATTATTCCAAAAAACTGAGGAAGAAGGAATCTTCCCCAACACATTCTATGAAGCAAACATCACCCTGATACCAAAACCAGGAAAAGACCCAAACAAAAAGGAGAATTTCAGACCAATCTCACTCATGAACATAGACGCATAAATTCTCAACAAAATCCTAGCCAATAGATTACAGCTTATCATCAAAAAAGTCATTCATCATGATCAAGTAGGCTTCATCCCAGGGATGCAAGGCTGGTTTAACATACGCAAGTCTATAAACGTTATCCACCATATTAACAGAGGCAAAAATAAAGATCACATGATCCTCTCAATAGATGCAGAAAAAGCATTTGATAAAATCCAGCATCCTTTTCTAATGAGAACACTGAAGAGTATAGGCATAGGTGGCACATTTCTAAAACTGATTGAAGCTATCTATGACAAACCCACAGCCAATATTTTACTGAATGGAGTAAAACTGAAAGCTTTTCCTCTTAGAACTGGAACCAGACAAGGTTGTCCTCTGTCACCTTTACTATTCAACATAGTGCTGGAAGTTCTAGCCAATACAATTAGGCAAGACAAGGAAATAAAGGGAATCCAAATGGGAGCAGAGGAGGTCAAACTCTCCCTCTTTGCTGACGACATGATCTTATACTTAGAGAACCCCAAAGACTCAACCACAAGACTCCTAGAAGTCATCAAAAAATACAGTAATGTTTCAGGATATAAAATCAATGTCCACAAGTCAGTAGCCTTTGTGTACACCAATAACAGTCAAGATGAGAAGCTAATTAAGGACACAACTCCCTTCACCATAGTCTCAAAGAAAATGAAATACTTAGGAATATACCTAACGAAGGAGGTGAAGGACCTCTATAAAGAAAACTATGAAATCCTCAGAAAGGAAATAGCAGAGGATATTAACAAATGGAAGAACATACCATGCTCATGGATGGGAAGAATCAACATTGTTAAAATGTCTATACTTCCCAAAGCAATCTACCTATTCAATGCCATTCCTATCAAAATACCAACATCGTACTTTCAAGATTTGGAAAAAATGATTCTGCGTTTTGTATGGAACCGGAAAAAACCCCGTATAGCTAAAGCAGTTCTCTGTAACAAAAATAAAGCTGGGGGCATCAGCATACCAGATTTTAGTCTGTACTACAAATCCATAGTGGTCAAGACAGCATGGTACTGGCACAAAAACAGAGACATAGACACTTGGAATCGAATTGAAAACCAAGAAATGAAACCAACATTTTACAACCACCTAATCTTTGATAAACCAAACAAGAACATACCTTAGGGGAAAGACTCCCTATTCAATAAATGGTGTTGGGAGAACTGGATGTCTACATGTAAAAGACTGAAACTGGACACTCACAAAAATTGATTCAAGATGGATAAAGGACTTAAACTTAAGGCATGAAACAATAAAAATCCTCCAAGAAAGCATAGGAAAAACACTGGAAGATATTGGCCTGGGGAAAGACTTCATGAAGAAGACTGCCATGGCAATTGCAACAACAACAAAAATAAACAAATGGGACTTCATTAAACTGAAAAGCTTCTGTACAGCTAAGGAGACAATAACCAAAGCAAAGAGACAACCTACACAATGGGAAAGGATATTTGCAAATTTTCAATCAGACAAAAGCTTGATTAACTAGGATCTATAGAGAACTCAAATTAATCCACATGAAGAAAGCCAACAATCCCATATATCAATGGGCAAGAGACATGAATAGAACTTTCTCTAAAGACGACAGACGAATGGCTAACAAACACATGAAAAAATGTTCATCATCTCTATATATTAGAGAAACGCAAATCAAAACAACCCTGAGATATCATCTAACCCCAGTGAGAATGGCCCACATCACAAAATCTCAAAACTGCAGATGCTGGCGTGGATGTGGAGAGAAGGGAACACTTTTACACTGCTGGTGGGACTGCAAACTAGTACAACCTTTCTGGAAGGAAGTATGGAGAAACCTCAAAGCACTCAAGCTAGACCTCCCATTTGATCCTGCAATCCCATTACTGGGCATCTACCCAGAAGGAAAGAAATCCTTTTATCATAAGGACACTTGTACTAGACTGTTTATTGCAGCTCAATTTACAATCGCCAAAATGTGGAAACAGCCTAAATGCCCACCAACCCAGGAATGGATTAACAAGCTGTGGTATATGTATACCATGGAATACTATTCAGCCATTAAAAAAAATGGAGACTTTACATCCTTCGTATTAACCTGGATGGACGTGGAAGACATTATTCTTAGTAAAGCATCACAAGAATGGAAAAGCATGAATCCTATGTACTCAATTTTGATATGAGGACAATTAATGACAATTATGGTTAAGGGGGGGGACAGAAAGAGGGAAGGAGGGAGGTGGGTGGGGCCTTGGTGTGTGTCACACTTTATGGGGGCAAGACATGATTGCAAGAGGGACTTTACCTAACAATTGCAATCAGTGTAACCTGGCTTATTGTACCCTCAATGAATCCCCAACAATAAAAAAAAAAAAAAAAAAAAACTCAACCTATATAAGTTTACAATTCTATTGAGTCGTCATGCAACAGAGTTCTACCAAACCTTCAAGGAACAGATTATTTCAGTGTTTCACAGACTTTCCAAGAGAATAGAAAAAGAGCAAATAAATACTCTTCAGTATTTTCAGTATTATTTATATTTCTGATATTATCTTGATAGCCTATTGGGTTATAATGATAAAGTGTTAATGATGAAAATAAGAAAAGAATGAGAACCATGAACAGTACTAGAAAGATAAGAATAATCTTAAACCTCAAATGGGATAGAGAATATCCCATTCTGTGGGGAAGTGAAATTTGATATCTGCAACTAACCTAGGCAAGGAAGAAGAAATCAGGAAATTGTTAGTGTGAATAAAGGAGATCACATGAACAGGGGACTCCTATGAAGGCGAAGTTAATATGCTAATTTTAGAAGATGTTTTTAAAAATGAAATAAGTACTGTAAGGTGAAAATGTGATAAGTAATTTAAATTTTAAAAGGCTCTAGATATTAGATATTTGATTCTGAATTTTATAAAAATAAGCAGATATATTGAATAGAAAAACAGATCTTGATTTGTAAAGATGATAAGCAAAGTAAAAAGGAAGAAAAAAGTGGAAATCAAGAGGAAAAAATAATTTTAAAAACCCTGGAGAAAACAAAAAACTCAGAGAATAGAATACCTACATTCTTAAACTATGAAAAGTGGAACTTTAAGAAAAAAGAGACAGAGTAAAAATAATAATCACTAAAAAAATCAGAAATGAACCATCATTAAGAGGAAAAAAGATTAATTTTTCAGATCAATCTGGACAACTCACAACTCTAGTCTAATAGGTAAAATTTTTGATTCTAGGAATAAATACTTAAAAAAAAAAAGAAACACTTTAGAAGAAAAATAAAGTGGACTTAGATTGTTTAACCTGCAAAACTAGAAGCCAAAAAAACAACAGCCAATATTTATTACCACCTTGAGAGAGGACTGTGATCCTGAAATGAACTATGCCACGAGTATAAAGCAGAGATGTTTTCATGTGTCAAAAACTCAGAAAGTATAATCGTGATGAAATTTAAAGCATTATATATAATTCAGTTTAGGTATATGTACTAAATAATGGGTTCATATGCACAAACAAATGCCAACACGAAAACTCACTAAAGTGTTAACATAGTACTTCCGAGGAGGAGAGCAGGAGTAAACTGAGAGCATTTTCAATTAGATTTCATAAATACCTAAATTGTTTTGTCACTGCCAGGCCATGATACCCATGGACGTTCTCCTCTAAGGACATTCGGTAATCCACGCTTGATGCCTGTTAAGCGTGTTCCCTGTTCTGGCACCTCACAAGGGGATTTTGCTCTTATAAACCTGACATTTTCAAATTATTTTTTCTTTCCAACATAAGCCCAAAGGGCACACATATTTCTATTGCTTTCTACAACGACTGCCAATTTTTTGTCTATTGCACGCTTAGTGATTCATACCAAGCATTTTTAAATGCTGGGGGTTTAGGGCAAAAACGTCAATATGTATCTTGTGGACCATTCTGACTTTGGTATTTTTTCCCCCTAAAATAGTAACAATCAAGAATCTCCAATTACACAAAGATAAAGTAAATGGATTTTCTTGTAACCCTTAGAATTGTAAAATCAGCATGGATACTGCAAACATGATTACATGTTAAATCCAGAGATTTTGCTAAGGGCAATGGAATCAGCCTGGACGTCATCACATTGCATGGGCCTGGCAATTTCAGTGTATCTTTTTACCAAGGGCTGGTTCATGTACTATGTCCAATAACAAAGAGAGAAGAGAAACTCATTTATTATAACTGTCCTGCAAGTTTTGAGACAGAATCCAACTCTTTGAAGTATTTAAATACAATCCACTCAAAACCTTCTGATTACTGATAGATTTGAGCACTGAGGCCTAGATGAGCTTGCCAGTTAGCATCATTTGATTTCAAGTAAGAGGAGAGAAAAGAATTTGGGTGTCCAAGAAATCAAGCTGTTCTCAGTATTTCCTATGTGCCATGTTCAATACTCTGTACTGTGGAAAGCACGGATATGAGTAAGTACACAAATCTGCCTGCAAAGAACGTGGCATTTTCAGAAGCATAAGATAAAAAGACTAATAATATACATTATAAGAAAGAGGAATATAATCAGCTTTATTAGGAAAAAGAAGCATAAAGAACAAGGATGTGTAAAGGATAGCGAGCTCATGCTGAAGTGGAATTATCAAGGGGAAAATTGTGAGTGTTGGTATGAGAACGTAAGCGTATATAAATTTGCATATGTGATGTTGAGGAGGGTGGCATTTGAACCGATTTGAAAATGGTGGGTTGGATTTCAAAAAATTAAAAATGAAGAAAAGGGGACCTGAAGACTGATAGAACACCATAAATAAAACCCTACGTGAAGCAAGCTTGGATGTGAAGTGAGGGTGCAAAATATCAAATACAATCTAAGATCATTTTGACACACGGTTGACCAATCTGCAAAGTCTGCTAAAGCAGGCAATCATAAAATAGTGTGCATACCTGAAAATATTTTAATCTAAAATATATATAGGTGTAGATTCATTTACCAACATTTTCTCCTAGAACTAACTTTTCTTCTTTGAGTATGGGTCCACTAATTAGAATTCCAAATTCATTGTCTTGTATAAAGCATTATCGAGAACATCCAGTCCCAGTTTTCTTCAAGTGAAGGGGGAATTCAAAGACCCTTATGAAACAATGTAAGTATAGAATTTTGTATTTTTGCTATTTTCTTTTAGTTTTTTTATGTTTTCCTACCCAACTTCAGAAGCAATTTTTAAATCACAAGTACAATTGGGAACAAAATCAACCAAACCTTGAATAATATACAACTCAACTAGAGGGAACAGAAGCATGATGGCATGGAATGGAAATTAACAAGGAAGTGGGGATGGTAGTTAGCCTCAATGACAGGTAAGCAGAGGTCTAAGAATAAAGTCAGTACTGTGGTCCAGAGGCATAAAATACATGTAGGAGCAGCAGAGATAAGGGTTCAGAAAAAAAATATGACTATAGTGAAGAAAGTATCGTACTTTGGTTTTTTTGCTTAATTTGATCAACAACAAAATATTTTACATGGAAAATGACATGATCTGTGGTTCACCTTAACCTTAAAAAGATTAATCTAGCAATTATGTAGAATGAGCAGGAAAAGGTTGTGTCTTGAGTTGGAAAATGGATTGTGTAAGGAGTTTCTTCAGTAATCTGGGTTTTGGTCACAAGTTGCAAACTAATTGCCGTCTGGTGCCCAGACGTGGGGCTAAGAAGAAGGCTGACTAGAGGAGACCCCTAGATGCCACACAAGCCCACGTGACATGGGAAGAGGGAAAAGAACACTGTTCCTAAGGGCAGTGGCCTGACCATGGGATTACGTTTCATGTCTTTTTGCCCGTGAGACCTCTTTTCCTTTTCCTTTCATTTTCACTTTTTCTGTTTTTGCTTATGGAACCCTATTTTTTCTCTTCCTTTTGCCTCATTTTATAGTATCCATTGTGGAAGTTTCGCACCAAGCACATTTCTCCCACGGTGCCACTTTCTTGTTTTCCATTTCCCTGTCTCCCTGGAAACTCGTTGGGCATAAGGCAGTCTGCTCCAAGTTGCCCTTCTTTGAGGAGGACTCCACCTGAAGATCAGAACCTGGCTGGGGGCTCAAACCAACCTGCCAGTAGCCAAGAGTGCGGAGAAAGTTTTCTTTCCCCTGGCTGCTCTCCTGCTGGTTGTCCTGTTTCAGTGGGGATGGATTGTCTCAAGTGACAATTCTGGCCTTCGGGAGGCTCTCCAGAAGGAAGGTGACAGACTGCCTGTAAGGGGGTCGACCATTTGCTTTACTTCTTTTTCACCCTTTGCCCACTTTCGTCACTCATCCTGTTTTTAAAAGGGGGTGTATTACCCCTCACCCACTCCATTTTGTGAACTTCAAATACTCTTTACACTTCTGAGGCACTTTTATCTTCTTTCCCGTGTTCTATGCCCCAGTTTAAATATTGTTTATTTGTTTTGGCCAGAGAATTGCGGTGGTCTCCCCACCCCAACTCCATTCCATTCTATTTGGGGACTTTTTCTATTTTATTCAGGAGCTTCATTTCCACAAATCTTATCAAGGTTTCCCATGAGCCGAGAGCTGCTTTTATATTTCTTGTTTGTTTTTTGTTTTTACCTGTAGTTGCTACTGCACTAGTTCAGTTACGGGTCTTTGTTCTTACTGAAGAACGAAAGGCACACAAGTTATAACTCCAGGGACTCCTGTCCGCCTCCAGATGTCAAGTTCCTAACCAGGACCTGGTAGACTTCCTAACTTACTATCCTCCACCACCAGTGTCCATGGTACCTGAAAGGAAGTAGTTTGAAATTAAGTGACTGACAGAGAATTGAAACCTGGCTACATCAATCTTTAGGCCAGGTTAACGTCCGATATTTGACCACCTAGAGTATGTGCCCAGTAGCTTTGGGGCCAACTCAACCTGTGGCAGGTCAAATCCCCCTAAATATTCCCGCTAGTGACCCTTCCCCTAACCCCTCTGTAAAGGAGGAGTCCCCCAGATGAAGGAGGAAAAGCAGTCACCCAATTCATCCAGCCTAGCGCCCAGCTCCTTCCCTGCCCAGGCCTCATGAATTCTGTCCTGAGACCATGCTCACTCAAGCCTTGCAGGAAGACTCTGAACCTGAAAATATTTTATAGGCTTTTCCTGTTCAAATTTCTGAGGGCAGAAGACCCCCAAAATATGTAGTCCTCCCCCTTTAAACATAGGAAAGACCTCAGGGCATCAGTTAGAATGGCATTCAGAATAGCTATATCAGGGGCCTCTCAGATAGTATCTCTAACAGCAATATCATGACCTCTTCTGATTGGAGACTTCTATTTAAAACTGTTACTGCCTCTGCTCAATATAGCATTCGGTTACATGAATTTGAAGAAAATTGTCTCCATATTGTTGGAAAGAACAATGGAACCAGAGATTATGATATTACTTTGGATATGCTTGCTGGCAGAGACAAATTTTCCAGGATAGAACAACAAGTAACCTAGACCATAAGATTTTCCAGCTTTACCCCACTGCCGCCTTAAAAGCCTGATTCAAAGTGCCTGACTCTAGTTCCTCTGTAGGCACATTTGCTAACATCATGCAAAGACCTAAGTAGCTCTATTTAGATTTTTATCAATCGCCTTCAGCAAATTATCTATCACGGAATTGATCTCCCTAATGCTGGCAAAGCCCTTTTAAAATAATTGACATACACCAATGCCATCCCTGATTGCCAGCAAGTTATTATGCCCACTTTTATGAGCAAGCCTGATGCCTCCATAGCTGATTTTATCAAAGCTTGTCTGGTAGTCAGTTCAGAGCAGTTCAAACATGAGACTAGGGCTCAATCCCAAACTCAGGCCCTAGCAGCGACTTTACTAACAAAAAATGCTTTAAATGTGGTAAAAAAAGACATTTTCACAAATCCTATCTCTACAAATTAACAACAGGCCACAAAAATCCCTCCCCACCCCCCAAAAAATGCCCCAGTTGCACAAAGGCTTTCAGTGGGCTAATCAATGTCATTCTAAATTTGATGACAAAGGCAACCCCCTGCTGGGAAACTGGAAGAGGGATTCGGGCTCCAGAGCCCTGCAAGGTCAATGGAGTCAGGCCCCTCCTGCAGCCCACAGCCAGGACCACCCTCAGTTCCCACACGGGCTTTTGGAGGCCCCACTAACTGCCCCTGGCCCCAATGTGGCTGACACCCTCTATAATGCCTCCAACCAACCCTTAGCTTCCTTTTGAATCTGTTTTCTTCTTTTTGTTTTTTACTACTAAAATTAATTCTGAACAGCCTTTACGCTCTATTACTATTAATGACAAACATTTTACCAGTATCATTGACACAGGTGCTGATATCACTATTGTTTCCAACAAAGATTGGCCTACCGATTGGGAAATGGAGGCCTCTTTGACTACCAATCTGGTGTGGGAGGAATCCAAATCCCCCTCATGAGTAGACATGGCAGCCACCCATTATTTGGACATGAGCAAATCAGTTTCCCAAAGTCTCCACCTCTCCCTGTGGTGCTGACACTGAGGCTGAGGGTTTATTACAAAAGCATTTGTCTTTACCTGGCCCTTATCATTCTGTCTAATTTCTGTAATTAGAGAGAATGGAGACAGAAACAACGTGTTTGTTCAACACAATGAACAATGAACAATGTGTTTGTTCAACTGAAACATAGGATTGGTAGTAGACACAGCGGGATATAGGGTCAGGAAGTTAGATTAGGAGCATGGAATCCTGGGAAAATGGTTGAGAAACTCAGAATTGATATTTGAAGTTGTGACTACAGTTAAAAATCATAAGGAAAGGCATAGAAAGAGGGAAAAGTAGAGAGCAGAGGATAAAACTTAAAGAACAGCTCCATTTAGGTGGCATATAGAGAATTAAAAAATAAAACATAAGAATGCAGCAGTAGAGTATCTCATAAAGAAGAGTGTAATCATAGATATCAAGGAGGCTGGAGAGGACAAGGGTTATAAATAGCCACAGCAGTGTTCTTTAGAAGGATTTTAATTAGAAAATTGTTTTATGACTGAGTGATGAGCCCAAAACTAGATCACAGAAGATAAACCAAGGAGCAATTTCAGCAGAAGAAAGTGGAGACAGGGTGAACAGACCACTTTCCCAAGAAGACTGGCTTTGTGGAGAAGGAAAAGGATACAGCAACATATTAGAGATAAAATCCTCAAGAGAAGATGCACGTATGCACACATGTGCATACACATACATACATGAATGTATATATGTGCATCAGGGTATATATGCACATACTTACAGCAAAATTAGAACAAGTTTCTCTAAGTCTACAATTGAAAATAGCAAGTTATCTTGGAGTATAATTTCATGATTAAGGGAAGAATCACCCCAAAACCACAGTTCAGCCATGCTATATGGAAGGCGCCTTGAAGACAAAGTCTAAGCATGTGCATGAAAACTAAAAGAACTGCTGTCTTGTGAACTCACATTCTCCTGACTAAATTAAATACCAGATAACCCAAGCAGATTTTTTCCCCAAGAAATATAATTTGTATGGAAGGCTCTAGATTAAGAATGGTGTCAGTGGCTTGAACGCTGCAGGGCCGGATTTTACTAATGACACTTTATGACAACAGCAGATGAACTTGGACTCACAAGTGGCTTTGCAAATTCTCCATCTCACTTTTCAGAGGTTTGGAAGTATAACCAAACAAGGCCCCAGAATTTTCAGGAAATTTAGGACAGAAGAGGCCAGGATCAATGAATGCTGGTCTCTAACTGCTAAGTTAAACAAATCAGGGATTTATGAAATTAATTTAAATATTGAAGAGAAATGATCTGTTTATGCTGGTAAAGCAGGTCTTACTGATTAAATTAGGAATAGGGGGGAAAATGAAAAAAGTTTGTAAGCCTGAAGAAAGAAATCTATGGATAAGTGAAGAAGGCAGAAGAAATGGGGAAAAAAAAGTATTCACTTCAGTCAGTATTTTTTCTCAGAAACAGTGGCCCAGGGAAAGACAACTACATCACTGTGGGTAAGGGAACAATAGGAATTCCTTTCAAATGGCTTCCACTTTAATGGACTGGAGTCAGAAGTACATGCAGAAATGGGAATGACTAAAGTTGGAAAGAGTAGAGGTTTCTCACAGTCACAATAAAAAATCAGGAAGTTGTTAGAAAGCAGCTTTCTTCTAAAAACATTTCTAATAGTGTTAGTGCTTTTCATCATTTTTCTTATACTCATTTCCATAATTACTCACAGCTCCAATATTTTACCAATACATGAGCTAACAGAGAAATTACAAACTTCTAGGGCAGGGTTTCCCAAAACTTGGTTTCATCATTATCTATATGAGAATCCTCCAGGGATCCATTTAAAACCAAGATTTCTGGACCCCATCTAGGCCTATTGGTCAGAATCCCTGGGGCCTGATGTCTGGGAACCGTCACTTTCATCACTTCCTCAAGTGATTGGCAGGCAGCAAGCCAGGACATGACAGAGGACTGCTGTTTCACAGCCACTAACTTAGCTCATGTCTCGCCCAGAGAGTCTTATTCATAACTATTCACCCACATCCTGTTTTTATCAGCGGTTCTGTCTACAGTTTTAAAACTCATAATAAAAGTGTCACATACTAGGGTGAGGAAATAACAACTGTGTCTTCAGACATAGCTAGCTGGAATCAGATCCTTACCCATTATCATCTTCTATGCTTTTTCCTGTTTTTATTTGTAAAATACTTTAAAAATTCACTTATATATCATTTATCGATGACCAAAAATGTTAGAGTTACTATAATTAAGCAGTTTTTATAATAGTATATTGCATGTCTAATACATTTGTTTCTTTCCCATTTTCTCTATTATTTATATGAAACAATGACAAGGTTTAGAGACATATTGATCCATTAACTCAATTCTGGACATTTGAAGCCAAAGTAATCATAGAACTTCACTCCTTGAATAGTACAAATACCATTCCTCTTTTCATTTCTTCTCTGTCCATTAGTATTTGATTTAGTATTTCATTTGAAATAAATGAAAAAAAAGAGAAGACCTTTCTTCAAAAAGCTATTGGACAGGAAGAAGGGTACCATCCAGTCTTCTCTGCTCTTTAATCTAGCCATGTTCACTCTCTTCACTAAGGAGGTTGTCATGTGACCATAATGTTCTCAGACCACAATCACTAAATCAGCTTTGCTGTAAAAGAAAGAAAAGCTCAGTTCAAATCCAGGTGCTTAGTTTATATTAACAGTTTTGTAATTTCCCTATCATAGTCTGATTTATTATATAAGATTGTTTGCACTCTTCATCAGAAGAGTTTCTGTAAGAGAATGATCACATTTTAACTCTAGTATGAGTTAGGTGGTCCTGTTTAGGCTCTTAATATGTGGCATATCTTCACCTTAGAATTTATCATACTATAATATAAATATTTTTCTTTTGACATTACTTCAAGTTCTATCACATAGGACTTTTATTTCTCTGAAGTTTCTAACATATATTTCACTAATTAGAAAAGGCCTGGAAATTGTTCATTGACTTTTTGGATGATTTAATAAACAAATGAAAATTGAAATTATGTGTAATTCTGCTATCAAGAAATATTATCCTTTTGAAAAATATTTTCTTCTTCTATTAAGTACAGAAATGTAAGAAAACAGGAAAATTTTACATGCTGCCAACAGTGAGTTAAATTGTGCTCATAGAAAGGCTCCAGATATCACCAAAAAAAGTATCATAAAATGGCATTCTTCATGATGGAGAAGTTAGAGTGCCAAGGTCTCCCCTTCAAAGCCATAGCTTTAGACACTTGACCACAGCTATTGTTCTTTATAATCTGTTATTTTTTCTTTGGTTGTTTTTAAGATTTTCTCCAAGATTGACCTTGGTGTTCCATGCCACTCCAATGTCTATATGTGGGTTGTTCTAATGTACCTGGCTCAAGAATTAGCCTCTTCTGACTCTAATAATTCATGGGTTTCTTTTTTTTTTTTTAATTAATTCTACTAAATTCTCGATTACCAACTCATCAAAGATGATAGCCTCCCTCCTGTTTTCTCTACTTTATCCTTACAGAATTTCTACTGGGGATATGTTGGAATTTTTCATTCTCTCCTCCCTATCTTTAACTTACCTTTGCTACCTCAACTCTCTCAATCACTTTATATGCCTGTAGTCCCACCACTTTGGGAGGCCAAAGCAGGAGGATCATGTGAACCCAGGAATTTGAGACCAGCCTGATATATGTGTGTGTATGTATATATATATATATATATATATATATATATGAAATCCTGTGTGGTGGCATGTATCTGTAATACACAGACACTCTGATTGGGTGGCTAAGCCAGGAGAATGACTTGAACCTGAGAGATGGAGGTTACGGTGAGCTGTGATCACACCATTGCATTTCAACCTGGGTGACAAAGTAAGACCCTGTCAGAAAGAAAGAAAACAAGAGGAAAGGAAGGAAGAAAGGGGAAGGAAAGAAGGGAGAAAGGGACAAAATTGTGTTGAAGATGAAACCCAAAGTGGCAGACCATCCACATCAATTTGTAAGGAAAAATGCCCTAATCGAAGAGGACTAACAGCAGAAACAGTAGCCAACACCATAGACATCGTGATTGCTTCAGCTTATACAAGTTTGACTAAAACATTAAAAGATGTGCAAGCTTTCCATTTGGTGGGTGCCAAAACCAATGCACTCAGATCAGCTGTACACAAGAACAGAGTGTTCAGTGAAAATTTTAAACAAATGGTGTCAAATTATGAAGCATTTCTTCCAAAAATTATAGCAGGAGATGAAACATGACTTTACCAGTATGATTTGGAAGGTGACATGTAAACAAAACAATGGCCACCAAAAGGTGAAAGTGATCCAGTGATGAAATTATATTTGGGCCCTGTAACCATAAATATATTTATTTTAATATCAACTGGGAATACAGACTAATTTTTTTACAACATACTTATATATCTATATACTTATATATAAGTTTCCGCCCAAATTTAGCATCCTTCAGATAATAGAATTATCATATTATTCATCTTCACTGTGTGATTACTGCAGCTGTAGAGTAAGTCTCAAAGTCAGGTAGTGTAATTCCTCTGACTTTGTCCTCATTCAATATTGTATCAGCTGTCCTAGGTCTTTGGTCTCTCCATATAAACTTTCTAATATACTTGTCAAAGTTCACCAATAACTTATTGGTGTTTCAATTGGAATTGCATTGAATTTATAGATAAAGTTGGGAAGAACTGCCATTTTTAAAGTACCAAGTTTTCCTATCTATGAATGTGAACTATCTCTGCATTTATTTAGTTCTTTGATTTCTGTCATAAGAGTTTATAGTTTTTCTCATATAAATCTTATGCATACTTTGTTGACTTATACCTAGATATTTCACTTTTATAATATGCTTATGTAAATTTTTTTATTTCAAATTCCACTTGTTCAATGATAATATACATGAAAATGACTGACTTGTGTATTATCTGTGTATCTTGTAAACTTGCCACTTTCTAATTCCAGGAGGTTTGATTTTTTTTCAGTTGGTTCTTTTAGATGATATGAAAATTATATCTGTGAACAAAGACAGTTCTCTATAACTTTTGTTTCCTTTTATATCTTATTGCATTAGCTAGGAATTCCAGTATAATATTGAAAAGTAGTAGTGAGAGGGGCACCCTTGCCTTGTTCCTAATCTTAGCAGAAACTCTTTCAGTTTCTCACCATTTGATATTCTTTACCAAATTGAGGACGTTACCCTCTATTTCTAGTATGCTGAGAGTTTTAGTTTTTTTGGTTTTGGGGGGTTTTATTTATTTATTTATTTATTTTTCAGTTTTTGGCCAGGGCTGGGTTTGAACCTGCCACCTCCGGAATATGGGGCCGGCACCCTACTCCTTTGAGCCACAGACACCGCCACTGCTGAGAGTTTTTATCACAAATGAGCACTGGATTTTGTTAAATGCTTTTTTGGCAAATATTCAGAGGATCTTGTGATTTTTCTTCTTTAGCCTGCCAATGTGATAGATTCCATTATTTTTTTATTTCACATTGCTATGAAGGTACATACAATTAGATTACATTGCTTACATTTGTAAGGTTAAGTCCAAGTTGTAGTTGTGTCTTTCACCCAGGAAATGTGCCTTATACCCATGCATTGTATCTGGTGGGTGGGAACTTACTGAACCCCCCACCCCTGCTTTCCACCCTCCTTTTTGAATTTAATTGGCTTTTACTCTTATTTGGTCCTGTAGCTGTTAATCTACTAGTTTCAACTTAGCATTGAGTACATGGGCTTGTTTTTCCATTCTTGTGATACTTTAATTAGGAGAATGTTCCCCAAATACTTCTAGGATGTTACAAAAGATGCAAAGTCTCCATCTTTTTATGGCTGAATAGAATACCATGGTATACATACATCACAGTTTATTCATCCATTAATGAGTTAAAGAGCACTTAGGTTGTTTCTACATCTTTGCAATTGTGAATTGAGCTGTTATAAACATTCAAGTGCAAATGTCCTTATAGTAGAATGAGGGTTTTTCCTTTGGTATAGATAACTCATAATGGGATTGCAGGATCAAATGGAAGGTCTACTTTTAGTTCTTTGAGGAGTCTCCATATTTCTTTCTGTAAAAGCTATACTCATTTGCAGTCCCACCAGCAATACATGAGTATTCCCTTCTCTGTGCATCCATGCCAGCATTTGCTTCTTTGGGATCTTGTGATGTGGGCTATTCTCACAGGAGTTAGATGATAGCCTAAAGTGTTTTTTTTTTCTTTTTAATTTTTTTTATTAAACCATAGCTGTGTACATTTGTGCAATCAAGGGGTACAATGTGCTGGTTTCATATACAATCTGAAATATTTTCATCAAACTGTTTAACATAGCCTTCATGGCATTTTCTTAGTTATTGTATGAAGACATTTGTATTCTGCATTTAGTAAGTTTCGCCTGTACCGATTCTAAGATGCACCGTAGGTGTGGCCCCACCAATTACCCTCCCTCCACTCCACCTTCCCCTCTTCCCTCCCCTCCCTTGGCCCTTTCCCCATATTCTTGTGCTATAGTTGGGTTATAGCCTTCATATGAAAGCTGTAAATTAGCTTCAGAGTAAGGCTGAGTACATTGGATACTTTTTCTTCCATTCTTGAGATACCTTGCTAAGAAGAATATGTTCCAGCTCCATCCATGTAAACATGAAAGAGGTAAAGTCTCCATCTTTCTTTAAGACTACATAATATTCCGTGGTATACATGTACCACAATTTAATTATTCCTTCATGGGTCGATGGGCACTTGGGCTTCTTCCATGACTTAGCAATTATGAATTGGGCTGCAATAAACATTCTGGTACAGATGTCTTTGTTATATTGTGATTTTTGGTCTTCTGGGTATATACCTAATAAAGGAATTATAGGATCAAATGGCAGGTCTATTTTTAGATCTCTAACTGTTCTCCAAACATCCTTCCAAAAGGAATGTATTAGTGTGCATTCCCACCAGCAGTGTAGAAGTGTTCCCTTTTCTCCACATCCACGCCAACATCTCTGGTTTTGGGATTTTGTTACATAGGCTAATCTTAATGGAGTTAGGTGATATCTCAAAGTAGTTTTGATTTGCATTTCTCTGATGATTAAAGATAATGAGCATTTTTTCATGTGTCTGTAGGACGTGCACCTGTCTTCTTTAGAGAAGTTTCTCATCAAGTCCTTTGCCCAAACTGACATGGGATCACTTGTTCTTTTCTTGCTAATACGTTTGGATACTGGTTATTAAACCTTTGTCGGAGGTATAACTTGCAAATGTTATCTCCCATTCTGAGGGCTGTCTGCTTACTTTACTTACTATGTTCTTGGCTGTGCAGAAGCTTTTTCATTTGATCAGTATTTTTGATACTGCTTCAATTGCCTGGGGAGTCCTCCTCATAAAATATTCACCCAGGCCGATACCTTCAAGAGTTTTCCCTGCACTTTCTCCTAGTATTTTTATAGTTTCATGTCTCAAGTTTAAATCTTTTATCCAGTGAGAGTCTATCTTAGTTAACAGTGAAAGCTGTGGGTCCAGTTTCAGTCTTCTGCAAGTTGTCAGCCAGTTCACCCAGCACCATTTGTTAAACAGGGAATCTTTTCCCCACTGAATGTTTTTAATTGGCTTGTCAAAGATCAAATAATGGTAGGTAGCTGGATTCATCTCTTGGTTCTCTATTCTGTTCCAGACATCTATCTCTCTGCTTTTGTGCCAGTACCATGCTGTTTTGATCACTATCGGTTTATACAACAGTCTCAGGTCTTGTAGCATGATTCCTCCTGCTTTGTTTTTGTTTCTGAGTAATGTCTTGGCTATTTGAGTTTTTTTCTGATTCCATTGAAAACAAAGTATTATTTTTTCGAGATCTTTAAAATATGACAGTGGAGCTTTAATGGGAATTGCATTAAAATTATATATTGCCGGGCGGCGCCTGTGGCTCAGTCAGTAAGGCACTGGCTCCATATACCGAGGGTGGTGGGTTCAAACCCGGCCCCGCCTGAACTGCAAACAAAAAATAGCTGGGCGTTGTGGCGGGCGCCTGTAGTCCCAGCTACTCGGGAGGCTGAGGCAAGAGAATCACTTAAGCCCAGGAGTTGGAGGTTGCTGTGAGCTGTGTGATGCCATGGCACTCTACCAAGGGCCATAAAGTGAGACTCTGTCTCTACAAAAAAAATTATATGTTGCCTTGGGCAGTATAGACATTGTAACAATCTTGATTCTTCCCAGCCATGAGCATGGTATATTTTTCCATTTTTTAACATCTTCAGCTATTTCTTTTCTTAAAGTTTCATAGTTCTCTTTGTAGAGATCTTTCACGTCCTTTGTTAGGTAAACTCCCAAATATTTCATCTTCTTTGGCAATACTGTGAATGGAATAGAGTCCTTGACTGTTGTTTCAGCTTGGCTCTTGTTGGTATATATAAAGGCTACAGATTTATGGGTGTTGATTTTGTAGCCTGAGACATTGCTGTATTCCTTGATCACTTCTAAAAGTTTTGTAGTAGAAACCCTGGTGTTTTCCAGATATACAATCGTATCATCTGCCAAGAGTGAAAGTTTGATCTCTTCTGACCCTATATGGATACCCTTGATCGCCTTTTCTTCCCCAATTGCAATGGCTAAAACTTCCATTACAATGTTAAAGAGCAATGGAGACAATGGGCAACCTTACCTGGTTCCTGATCTAAATGGAAATGATCTAAATTTAACTTCATTCAATACGATATTGGCTGTGGTTTGCTGTAGATGGCCTCTACAGTTTAAGAAACGTCCCTTCTATACCAATTTTCTTAAGTTTTCTGATCACGAAGGAATGATGGATATTATCAAAAGCTTTTTCTGCATCAATTGAGAGAATCATATGGTCTTTATTTTTTAATTTGTTTATGTGCTGAATTACATTTATAGATTTACGTATATTGAGCCAGCCTTGAGACCCTGGGATAAAGCCCACTTGGTCATGGTGTATAATTTGATGTGTTGTTGGATTCTGTTTGTTAGGATCTTATTGAATATTTTTGCATCAACATTCATTAGTGATATTAGTCTATAGTTTTCTTTTTTTGTTGGGTCTTTCCCTGGTTTAGGGATCAAGGTGATGTTTGCTTCATAAAATGTTCCTTCTTTTTCTATATTTTGGAGGAGGTTTAGTAATATAGGTACTAGTTCTTCTTTAAAGGTTTGATAGAATTCTGTCATGAAGCCATCTAGTCCCGGGCTTTTCTTTTTAGGGACATTTTGTATAGTTGATGCTATTGATCAACTTGATATAGGAGTGTTCAACATTTCCATTTCATTCTGTTAAGTCTTGGTAGATGGTGTGCTTCCTAGTATTGATCAATTTCCTTCAGATTTTCGCATTTCTGAGAGTAAAGTTTCTTGTAATATTTGTTAAGGATTATTTGAATTTCTGAGGGGTCTATAGTTATTTCATCTTTACCATTTCTGATTGATGAAATTAGAGATTTTACTCTTTTTTTCTTGGTTGGGTTAGCCAAAGGTTTATCTATTTTATTGACCTTTTCAAAAAAACCAACTTTTGGATTTATTGATCTGTTATATAATTCTTTTGTTTTCAATTTCATTTAATTCTGCTCTAATTTTGGTTATTTCTTTTCTTCTGCTGGGTTTGAGGTTGAAATGTTCTTCCTTCTCCAGTTGCTTGAGATGTCCCATTAAGTTGTTAACTTCCTCTCTTTCCATTTTCTTGAGGAAGGCTTGCAGTGCTATAAATTTCCCTCTTAGGACAGCCTTTGCAGTATTCCAGAGGTTCTGATAATTTGTGTCTTCATTGTCATTTTGTTCCAGAAATTTGGCAATTTCCTTCATAATCTCATCTATGACCCATCAGTCCTTCAGCACAAGGTTATTTAGCTTCCATATTTTTGTATGAGTATGCAGATTCCTGTTGTTTTTGAGTTCAACTTTTATTCCATGGTGGTCTGAGAAGATGCAAGGAATAATTTCTATTTTTTTAAATTTTCTGAGGTTAGACTTGTGACCTAGGATGTGATCGATTTTGGAGTATGTTCTGTGGGCTGATGAGAAGAATGTTTATTCAGTTTTATTGGGATGAAATGTTCTATAGATGTCTGTTAAATCCAGATGTTGAATGGTTAAGTTTAAATCTAAAATTTTGTTGCTAAGCTTCTTTTTGGAGGATCTATCCAACACTGCTAAAGGGGTGTTAAAATCTCCAACTACAATGGAACTGGAGGAAATCAAATTGCTCATGTTTGTTAGTTTCTCTTATAAATTGAGGTGCATTCTGGTTGGGTGCATAAATATTAATAATTGAAATCTCATCTTATTGAGTATTACTTTTAACAAATATGAAGTGTCCATCCTTATCCTTCCTTATTTTGGTTGCTTTAAAGCCTATTGTATCTGCGAATAGGATTGTAATGCCTGCTTTTTCCTGCTTTCCATTTAGCTGGAATATAGATGACCATCCCTTCACCTTGAGCCTATATTTATCTTTTAAGGTAAGATGAGATTCTTATATGCAGCAGTTATCTGGCCTGAGTTTTTGTATCCAGTCAGCCAACCTGTGTCTCTTAGGAGAACAATTTAAACCATTCACATTAATTGAGAATATTAATAAGCTTTTCAAAAGTCCGGTGGACATTTTTAATCCCTTTGTGACTGCGGAGGTTGGAATTTGATCAAAAGTTTCTGGTTGAGTTTACTTTTGTGGTGGGGGATTATGCTGGTCTTTATGGAGGATAGGTCTGAGAATATCCTGGAGAGCTTGTTTAGTTTAGTTAAGGCAAATTTCTTCAAAATGTGAATGTCATTGAAGTATTTAATTTCTCCATCATAAATGAAACTCAGTTTAGCTGGATACAGGATCCTGGGTTTCAAGTTATTTTGTTTTAGGAGGTTAAAAGTCAATGACCATCCTCTTCTAACTTGAAAGTTTTCAGCAGAAAGATCTGCAGTTATTCTGGTACTCTTCCCCTTGTAGGTTATGGTTTTCTTATGTCTGGCTGCTTTCAGAATTTTCTCCTTCATATTAACTTTAGTGAAATTGATTCTGATGTGTCTGGGGGATGTCTTATTTGAGTTGAGTTGTGCTGGAGTTCTGAAACTGCTATCTGAATTTCAGAATCTCTTGGCATGTCTGGAAAGTTCTCTTTCATAATCTCATGAAGAAGAGACTCTGTGCCTTATGAAGGTACTTCGTTGTTTTTGGGGATCCCTATAAGGCAAATATTGCTTTTCTCCAAATTATCCCAGAGTTCTCTGAGAGAATGATCTGTTTTTGCCCTCAATTTCTCTTCCTCTTTGAAAGTTTGGGAGCATTCAAAAGCTTTATCTTCAATGTCAGAAATCCTTTCTTCTACTTGCTCCATTCTGTTACTGAGAAATTCTACTGTATTTCTCAAATCTTTGAGGGCTGCAACTTCTTGTCTCAATGTGTCAAAATCTTTGGTCATTTGGTCTTTGAATTCGTTGAATTCTTGGGACATCTTTTGGATTGCTGCTTGGAATTCTAATTCGATCTTATTTGCTATCCAGATTCTGAATTCAGTTTCTGACATCTCAGCCATTTGTTTATGCATGGGATCTTGTACCGTGTCTGCCTTGTTGTTCCTTGGGGGAGTTGATCTACACTGATCATTCATATTGCCAGAGTTTTTCTGTTGATTCTGTCTTATGATTGTTTTTCACCGTTGCCTCTGGGGTGGTGTCTGTCGGAGATTAGACTCCGGCGGGATCACTCTATTATTGCTGGATCTTTGTAGGGAGTGACCCTGCATAGCTCCTCTGGAACTGCCCCCACCAGGGAGTTTTAGCTGTGGGTGCAGTTCCAGAGTGTGGCACACCTTGATCCAGCAACAGGGCAGGGGATGGTGCACACGGTTCTGGGAGTGTCTGGTGCCAGATGACTTTGGCACAGAAAGCACAAGATTCCAGCAGTCTCTGGCCAGGAGGAGGGCTCTGCACATAGGCAGGGAGGTCTCTGGAGGGAAGGCGCATGTCATGCTGCTAACAGAGTCCCTGGCTAGCTGGGTGGGCTGGTGTGGAGTCACGGAGGGTATGGGAGGGAGGTCGCAGGTTGCGTGTCTCCCGGAGTCCCTGGCTGTGTCAGGCAGAGACCTGGTAAGCGCCGGGCGCAGGCACAGGTCGCAGGCTCCCACAGGCACTGGCGGAGTCCCCTGGCTTGGGCAGGCGTCGCTGGATCGCATGGGCGCTGGCAGAGTCCCCTGGTCGTGGCGGGCACTGGTCACTGGCTCACTCAGGCACCAGCGGAGTCCCCTGGCCTGGGTGGGCGTGGGTCACTGGGTCACATGGACGCTGGCTCTTGCGGGCGCAGGTAGAGTCCTTGGTTGGGGGTCTGGGGAGGAGGTGGGTAAGGGGGGCTCTGTGTGGCCCCTGGAGTTTCTTGCTAGGGGAGCACTTGGTCCAGCAGACAGGAAGGGGAGCACTGCTCAAGAACCTCTTCCTTCAGTCTCAGCTGAGGTTAGGCTTCTGGTTCATCGGGTAAGGAGGGAAGTGTGTACTAGAAGTTCAGAATGGCAAGGAAGACTTTAGTTCAGTTTTTCTGCCTAGTGAGAGGGTGTTCAGAGTTACAGCAGGGTCCTTCTGAGGAAGTAGTCCCCACTTCCCACAGCACTCACCTGTGGGGTGAGACAAGAAGTCCACAGTTCACCATTTGTCTATAGAAAACCCACAGGAGCAAACGAAGAGAAAAAAGAAAGGAGACAGAAGAACAAAAAGACCACAGCTTTCTTGGGGGAGGGGATGGACCCTTTTCCTTTCAGATGAATTTTGTACTTGAAGCTTGGTTTCTTGAAGTCGCAGCTTGCCTCAGCAGAGGTGACCTGCAGTTATCATTTCTCTCTCGGCTGGGCTCCCAGTCTTCAGCTTAATTGGGCCGTTTTTGGATGTTATCTTCCCTTTTGGAGCGAAGCCTCTTTCAGAAGCTGCTTGCAGTTGGCCATCTTGCCCAGTCCCCCC
Organism: Nycticebus coucang; assembly: GCF_027406575.1. Lineage (NCBI taxonomy): Eukaryota > Metazoa > Chordata > Mammalia > Primates > Lorisidae > Nycticebus > Nycticebus coucang. Next base: position 52,959,609 of record NC_069786.1, read on the forward strand.
TAAAGTGGTTTTGATTGGCATTTCTCTGATGATTAGGGATGATGTGTATTTTTTCATGTGTTTGTTGGCCAATCATCTGTCCTCATGAGAAAAGATTCTCTTCATGGCTCATGCCCAGTTTTTAATGAAGTTGTTTGTTCTTTTTTTGTTGATTACTTGAGTTCTGTGTAGATTCTTGTAATTAGCCCTTTTTCAGACTCAAAGCTTGCAAATATCTTTTCCCATTCTGAAGGTTGTCTTTTTGTTTTGTTGATTATGTCCTTAAATGTGCAGAAACATTTTAACTTGATCAGATGCCATTTATTTATTTTTGTTGTTTCTGCAACTGCTAATAGGCTCTTCTTCATAAATTCTTTCTCTAGGCTGATAAGATTCAGAGTTTTGCACACATTTTCTTCTAAATTACATTACTTTATTTTCAAATGTTGAACCTGCTTTGCATACCTGGAATACGTCCCACTTGATTGTAGTGTGTGATTTTTTTTACACATTGTTCAATTCAATTTTCTAATTTTTTAAGCACTTTTTTCATTATGTTAAAGAGAAATATAAGTCTGTGGTTTTCTTATGGTATTTTTGTCCGATTCTTGAATTAGAGTAATACTTACCTCATAGAATAAGTTAGGAAATATTTCCTCTGCTTCTAACTTCTGAAAGAGATTGCATTGTACTCTTTGGAAAGAGGTCACCATGCCCAGCCCACATGTATGGCATGAGAGCTGTGTTCCAACTCCTTGAGAGTTCAGTATTTACACAGATAACTTGGAACTTTCCTGCACAGGAAATTTGCCAATTCACTCCCATTTATTACTTACCCACTCATTTGTATCAGTGTGAACTCATGTGTGTATATTTACTTTATATGTGAACTTATATCCTAATACTATTTATTTATTGTTCAGTGTTCCATCTTTGGCCATTGTAAGCTCTTTCAGTTTGATTTCTGTGTCCCTTTAACATATTCCCATCTTTATGAGGTTTCTCTTTTTAGTGTTTTCTTACATTCTGGCACTATGAGCTTCTGGAGACTGTTCATGTACAGTTCCTTTCCTGGTCTTAGAACAAGTCATTTCTCTAAAGAACAATGCTTTCTGTTATTAAGAATGGGGGTAGAATGTGTAAGTGTTTATATATTGGTTTCATAATAGTATTGAGTATACTGGATACTTTTTTTTTCCATTCCTGAGGTATTTTACTAAGAGGAATATGTTCCAGCTCCATCCAGGTAAACATTAAAAAAAAAAAAAAAAAAAGACTGGGAGTAGAAATCAAGATCTTGTAGGTGCACTCACTGCTGCCAGGGTGTCATTACTTCTCATACCTTTCAGCTGAAAGAGCATGGAAATGTATGCATATAAGCCAACTCACGTGTATGTACACATGTAGATTTACATATGTAATCATAGATACTTTTAAATATTGAGTGCATACATATGTCTCCAATGCCAACCCATTATTGCATGCATCCTTTCTTGCTTGTCTGGAAGAAAATATTTTTATTTTCTTAGCCTATGTCTTACCTTTTGATTCTCTTAACAGCATCTTTTGAAAAGCAGATGCTTTTAATACTAATAAAATCCACTTTATAAACTTTTTCCTTCATAGATCATCCCTGTAGTGTATCTAATAACTCATCACCAAGCCCTAGGAAATCTAAGCATTCTCCCGAATTGTAGAGAAGTTTTATTATTTTGTCTTTTACATCTTTGTCTACTTTGAATTAATTTTTGCAAAACATATAAGATCTTCCATATGTTCCAGAAAAAAATAATCTTTTTCCATTTAATTGAATTTATTCCTTTGTCAAAAATCAATTGACTATATTTGTATATGTCTATTTCTAGGTACTTTATTCTGTTCCACTGATTTATACATCTATTCTTTTGCCAATACCATGTCATATTTATAGCTTTATAGTAAATACGGAAATAAGGTATTGTGATTCCTCCTACTTTGTTCTTCTTCAGTACTATATTGACTATTTTAAGTCTTATGCATTTCCATATAAATTTCAGAAGCAATTGTGAATTTCTATAAAATAGCCCTTGCCAGAATTTTAATTGGGATTGCCCTGAATCTATAGCTTAAGCTGGAAAGAACTGACATCTTAAAATTATTGAGTCTTTCAATTCATGAACACAGAATATCTCTCTATATGTATTTTCCTTGATTTTTCTCACCCCTAGGGTTTTATAGTTTCCTACATTGAGGTCCTACAATATATTATATTTATGCCTAGGTATTTCATGTTTTTGCTATCATATTTTTTAACCTCAAAATCCAGTTTTCTTTTGCTGATAAATAGGGAGGCAATTGATTTTTGTATATTTATGTTGCATGTTGTGGACTTGCTGTACTCACTTATGAATCCCAGAAATTTTTGTTGTGTTACTGATTCTTTAGGATTTTCCATATAAAAAATATATCATCCACAGTTTCATTTCTTCCTTCTCAATTTGTGTATGTGTACTTTTTTCCCCTTGTCTTCTTGCACTGGTTTAGATTCTCTTGTTTAGTACAATGTTGAATAGGAGTAATGAGAGGAAACCTCTTTGCTTTGTGCCTGATATTAGGGGGAAAGCATCTAGTTTCCCACTGTTATGATACTAGCTGTAGGTTTTTGGTAGATGATCTTTATGAAGTTGAGGAAGTTATCCTCTATTCCTAAGAGATATATGTTTTATATTTTTTCTCTTAAACGTCTGATAATTTTGTGTGTTGTGATATTTCCTGCCTTTTGGTCATGGTTGATCATTTACTTTTGTGCTTTTTAAGATTTGAGAATCAATGTTTTGCTTATTCTTCTGTGGAATTCCTTCTGCTCTCCTCTCTTAAAAATGCAAGTGCCTAGAAATGGAAAAGTCCAATGTAACAATCACCCAATTCACTTGAATACTTGTCAGATTCCCTGAGTAGAATTTAAAAGAAAATAACTAGCTCATTCTCTAGTATTTTCATTTAAAATCTCCCTTGATCATTCCAGGCACCTAGAAGACAAAATGGAGAGGTCAATAATAGACTTGGATTCAATTTATCAGTCAGCTTTTTGGCTAGATATTCAAGCTTTGTCAGGTTCTCTAACTCCAAAGTTCTTTAATGCTACCATGTCTTTATACAAAAATTAAGGAGATAAAATTCATCATTTACGTTTACTCAAAGGGGTTTAGGAAAAAATTCAGTATTTTTATGTATTATCCAGTTTGTGAAATCCTTGAAAGATCTTACAAACAGACTCTAAGACAGTCTCCTGACCCTCACCTCCTATTGCCCAGGCCTTCATGTACTTCCTGCATCTTTACTATGGGTGGGACGTGTGACTTGTTTCTAGCAAACAGAATGTGGTAAATGTAAAGGGAAGTCACTTCAATGGAAAGGCAATGGAGTCATTCGAGTGAGTACATTGCATTATTTAAGACTCTGTCTTCCTTGTGGCTTCACTCCAATTTTCTCTTCCTTGAAGAAGCAAGCTGCCCTGAATCGTATGGCCACAAAGAAATGACAACTACTTAAGGGAGCTTAAAAGTGGATCCTTTTCCAATCAAGCCTCTAGGTAAAAATGCAACCCTGGGAAACATCTTGATTGCAACTTTGTGAGATCCTGAACAGACCCTACTAACCTGTGCCAAGACTCCTGGCCAACAGAAACTTTGAGATTATATATATGTTTTAAGCTTCTATTTTTATAGGAATTTCTTAAACAGCAATAGAAAACTAATACTAGTGCAAACCCTCAATTCAGCAGATAATGCCTTCTAAGGGCCTCAAAGAAGTAAGTGTCAAGAGGTCACTCAGGATTTAAAAAGTCTGCTTTTAAAACAATCTTTTCTTTTAAGGTAGAGAGGGAGAAAGAGAAAGAGAGAGAAAGTTTGAAACTTAAAGAATAGCACTCTTTATTTCAGAAAGATATCAGGGTTTTTTTATAGCCTATAGTTCTGTAAGGAGACAGATATAAAGTAACAATACTTTTATGAGGTGAATGGCTCAATAGTTATGTATTATTTAATATAGTCTCTATACATTCATAAATAGTTATATTTTATGTTCAATATGTGCAAATGGTGTTCAAGTTTTATTTCTTCAGTTCAAACTAAAATTTTGTTTTAATTCTTTCTTTCTTTCTTTCTTTTTTTTTTTTTTTTGAGACAGAATCTCACTATATCACCCTAGGTAGAGTGCCGTGGCATCACAACTCACAGCAACCTCAAACTCTTGGGCTTAAGCAATTCTCTTGCTTCAGCCTCCCAAGTAGCTGGGACTATAGGCACCCGGCACAATGCCCGGCTATTTTTCTGTTGCAGTTGTCATTGTTGCTTAGCTGGTCTGGGCTGGGTTCAAACCTCCCAGCCTCAGTGTATGTGGCCGGCGCCATAACCACTATGCTACAGGCACCGAGCCAAACTAAAATTTTAAATACTGTTTGTTGCATGCACCTAAAATATAGAAGAATTGCAAAGTATAAAGTAATGAATAAAAGTTCATTTCAAAAAGTATATTACCAATAAGCTTCACATGGTGTCATCCCTTCAGCCACATAATAAACTAATTCCCAATATGTTTTATATAAATTTGGTTTATCAAGTGCCATTGTATAAAAATAATTTTCATAACAATTTGCCAATTAATATAATTCACCAATATTACATACTTGGCCACTTTGGGTAAAAAAAAAAAACTTTTCAATTTTTTCCCAGTTAATTATACCAAAATGAGTCACTACACATCATAATGTTCTTCAGACGTCCCAGTGGGTTCAGGCTTAGTCTGAAAAGCTATGCCGTGAGAAACTTACCCACATTGCCACTAAACAAATGCTGGCTTTCTTACAGCTTGTAAATATATAAATATGACATACCCTCCCTTCCTGTACCTTGGTTAACCAGTGCTTTTCTTTTTTCTCAGAACGTATCTAAATCTTGACACTAATTCTCATCACAAATTAAAGTAATACTTACCCTGTCCCTTCCCTGCTTCTTTTTTACATTTGATATCTACTATCATACGAAAAGTATCACGCTTCTGTACTGAAGCCACAAGAAAAGCAAATGATCTGTGGTCAGCTTTTCCATAGAACCTGTACTAGTTCTTAAAGCATTTGGTCACTTTGTAAAAGACTTAAAAGTCATCTTTTGTCAAATATAATATGTCTTTCCTATGAGATTTGTGAAATAGAATTAATAGGAAACGCTGCATTCACACAAGCAGGTCTTTAATATGACAATTCTAGACTATGACGAGAAACACGCAATACCAGTTGAATCATAACTTTTTTGCAAGCTCTTTTTGAAACTAAGTGTGTTGCTAGCCAGGCAGATATTAATGTACCCATATCTGAAAATTTGCTTGTAGAGGCCAAGAGAGTCATCCTAAATGTTTATTTTCCTATTTATCAAAGACAGTACAGTATCTACAATCGTACATTTTAAGTATTCCACTGGGCAGAATAAAAAGTACTGTGGTGGTCATAAAACAGAACTAGCAAAAGAGTAAATGATTATCCAGAGAGACTAGAATAGGCTGGAGCTTGGAAGACCTGGCTTTTAATTTCTGTGTTGTCACTATGTAAACAAATTCCTGCTTTCTCATCTGTATACCAAACAACTCCTATAGGGTTAATGTGGGAATCACATGTAAAATGTTTTAGCTTGTTAGGCATTCAGTAAATGGTATAGGGGATTTCTATTGTATCTATGAAAAGTGGTATACTCTCTCTGCCTTTCATCTCAATGACCCATATGTGGAGTCTATCAGATGTTTCTGAGTTCAAAGAACTTGACATCAGGTCTCAACTAGAAATATTTTGATACTTTATTATTTCTTATCTTAAAAGCTTCTTTATCCTACCCTCTTTTTTTCTCAAAATAACTCATTATTTAGATTAATCGAAAATGTACTGAAGTGTAGCACTTCTACTCAAAGTCAACTGTTTCTATTTCTCCCAAACACACACACATACACACATAGCTTAAAATAAGTAAAGACCATAACATAGTCCAAATTGCCTATTCTGGTATATAGTTAATGAACATCTGTGTCACTAGAACAGAGAGATCATGGACTTTAATAGATATTGAACAAAATATAGAGGGATTTAAAGCCCAGAAGTAATGTGATATTCATAACCAACATACAAAATACTGCTGAGGCAGTAAATATTTCGAATATGTAACATAAAGTGAGAAGTAATGTGAAAAAATCTACGGGAGGGGTGAATGCTTTCCTAATTTTCTTGTTGGATTTTAGCCATTTGTAGCAAAATCATCATCATCATCATCATCATCACAAAGCTATAAGATCCTAAGAGCTCTAGACGCATCATCAACGGTCAGATAGAACAAAAGTCAAATTAGGCAAGAAAACTGAGCTTCCCACACGTTTTGTTTAGACTGCCAATTAAAGAGAGCTTATCATAATCTTCCTCAGCACCCATCTCAGACATCTTTCTGTGGTTCTCATGAAGCTTAACCCCTTATAGTAAATTTTTTACTTCCTGCTTTGTTGTTACTCTGAACATGAGAAACGGCTGATGGTCACCTTTGTTTCTAACCCATTCTTAGATTTGAACAGAAACATTCCGAATTGCCTATTATTACACCTTCCCAGGAGCTACTAAGCTTAAGCAAACATTAGAATTTGTGCCCTACCAATTATCCTGTGGAATGTAGTTCAGATATTTTATTTTGCCACTCTTTTATTTACAATTAACTCCAAAAAGTTCTCAACTTTTTACATGAATAACCTAGAAAATAAATATCACTCTTCTTTTACAGGCAGTAGAATGAACAGCCAAATGCATTGATTTGTTGCATTATCTTACTTAATTTCTCTAACGTTTGCTTAGAACAGCTATTCTAGTTAAAACAAGACGACTTAAGATGCAAAAAAAAAAAAAAGATACACCAATTTAAATAAAGTTCACCGTTGCTGTGAAATGGGATGCCAGTTTAGCAATCCATCTGCACTTTCCCACCAAGCTGGGTGGAAGTTGATCTAGAGGAGTCTTGAGATACTTGTGCAATAAGCTCATTTGAAAAGGGCACCACGACAGGGTCAAAAGCGACTCTCTTCCTCTTCCACAGCGCGGTGAAGACCAGGGATGAATTTCAAGAGCTGCTTCCGGACGCTGCCTTTTCTGTTCTTCCGAGGCAGGGTCCCAAACGGGCTGGCGAAGTTGCCTTCCCACAAGGGCGACATGGACCCGCTGCTGGCGGTGCTGGTGCTCCGGTCTCTCCTTGCTGAAGACCTCCTCGGAAAATCGTCACCGTCCTTGAGGACAAAGCACTCGTCGTCCGTGCTGGTCTGCCTGCTGAAGGCGCCCCTGCTGGAGTCCTCCGACACGCACGTCTGGTAGCCGTCCTCGCTGTCCATTGTCACCGAGCTCAGCCAGCTCTTGCAGCTGCTCGCACTGGACAACCGATTCCGGTCCACCAGTACCGGGCCCGGCCCAGGGAGAGTTCCAAACAGAGATAGGTCCTCCAGGTCCACGCTGTCCAGACTCGGGCAGTTGGCGGTGTCGCCTGGAGGACAGAGCACAAGGTCTACTGTGAGGTCAACCCGTGCATCGCCCTCTATGCATAAATGCAGTGCACCAAAATTGCTCTTTGAAAAGCACAAGAAAGAATGGGGGTGGAAAATACTTTCCACTGAGCTTTTACTTGTGTGAATTAGTGACTATTTATGAGGCCATCTGGTAAACCTCATAGCAGGGCTTCCCAAACTTTTGTTCATGGACTAGCTTTCTTGGGAAAGTTTCCACAGTCACGAAAACTATGATGTTTGACTAAATTTAAACAAGATACTTTGTAGGAGTACATTCAAACCAACTGACAGTATGCCCATGTGACTTCTAAATCTACAAGACAGTCATTTCTGAAACTTAAATGACCTTGAAATCTTTCATTAAAATTCTCACTGATGGGGTGCCAAGGAATACACGTCTGTGGAAATACTGTCTGATGGATTTTTCCATTTAGTTCCTCTGATTCTTGGTTACTGTCTTTACAATAATCGTAAAATTATTATAAAGTTAATTGAAGTATGTGGGAAACATATTTATAAAACAGATCATTTAAAGGGGTTCATGGCAGGTGTTGAGTAAGGCAAGTATGTCTTCCAGTCTCACTCTTCCAAGTTTCAATTTGTAATACTTAAATGTTTTAGAATGATATTGTATCCAGAAAGCATTCCTATCCTCAAATGAGAAATAATTTATTTGACGAAATTGAATGGTATCCGCTTGACTGAATTTTTTCATCAAATTTTCATAACCTCCACCTGGCTCTCCAAACTCAAATGTTAATGCCACATTAATATCCTGCCCATTCTCCACCTGATTACTCACTATTTGAGTTGGTTAGTATGTTGCTAAATAAAATAGAGTACTTATGATTTCAGCATGAGAAAAACGTAATTAGAAGGTGACTATACTTCAGAAAAAATAGCAGAGTACTTCATACTCGAAAATGCTTTTATTCTGTGGTGATTATCTTTTACTGTTGCTCCCCTTTGTCCTTGGTTAAAAACATTAAAAGAGACTTTGTTTGGTTTTTTTTCTATTTTATTTGCAAGGTTTAGTATGACCAGCACTGCAATGACCAGTTCTAATGCTTTCCTTTTTGCTAATACAGCCTACTTTATTTCATCTTGCAAAAAGCTGATGAATTTCTTTTGATTGGAGAGCAATCATTTTGTATAATCTCAGGCATTGAATGTTTGCTCTCAATCGGGAAAGAGGAGACTGAAGAATTCCCACAATCTCTCAAAAATGTGTATAACACGGACTTATGAGGATCCTGCCCAAAGGATCCTCTCCGCACAAAATCCTTTCTTACAGAACCTCAGACTTACTGCATTCACTGAGCCTTTCAGCATGCTCCAAAAACGGAGGCAAAGATTTCTCAGAAACCCTCCCCATCTACAGAAATCTAGGAGGTGGTCAAATTAACAAAGCCACAAAGTTTTTGTATCTCTGGCTCAAACAAACTCGAGTCCTCAAAACAAAAATCTATTATTCGTTTTTTTAAATTAACTAAAGACAACATGACAAAGACAACTTGTACGTAAGTTTCAAACATTTCTATTAAAAAAACTAAACCAGTTCAAACCTCTGAGCCATAAATTAATGCCTAATTAGGAATTAAATTGCATTTTTTTCTGTAAACAAATGGAGCATCACTTTTAACAGATATTCTAGGTTATATATAGAGACGTAAGCTTAATGTTATCTAAAGAAGATACAACCCATATTTCACACCCACACAATATAGGTTACAGTGAATTATTTGTCTAGGAAAGTTTATTCCTCAGGTTACACCGGGGTCACACAGCCAACAGCAAATCAACAAATCTAAACTCAAACCTTTCTTTCAAACTACGCGTTTACTATTATCATAATCTTACACGTCTCTATCTTGCTGTGAAGGGCCCTTAAAAAGGATTTCTCTGCTTTAATGTAACTTACAAAATTTGAACAAATGATAAGAGCTCTACCCTCGAAGCCTGCAACCTATTCCAGCTTCAATATCTTCTAGTAGCTTCTAGAAATGAACCTCTGAGCTGTTCTCATTTCCAGGAATTTAATTCATTTGCTGAATAGGGTAGGAAAGTCAGGCAGTCTTTCTCATGCTCTTCTAAAGTCTCCAGGAGCCTCTCAGGAGCATGTGCAAGCCTGTGTGTGTGTGTGTGTGTGTGCTTATTTTCACATACACATGTGTGTGAATGAATAAGGGGATCTGACTTGACTTACTCCTCCTCCAAATACACAGTCACTCCAACATGCACAGCAAGGAAACATAAGATGGGAACCCTGATTGGTGATAGAAAAATGTTTCTTGCAATGATGACAATTTTAAGTAACTTAGAGCCAAAAATACTGAAAGGCTGAAACATTAGTGCGGTTTCTGAACAGGAAACTGCACTTACCATGAAGTAGGCGCTGCTCCTGTAACTGCAGCGATCTGAACTCCACCCATTTTTTCTTCAAGCTTTGCTGTGAGATAGAAGAAAAGTACTAATTATTAGGAAACCCTAGTAAAACTGGTAATTTAATTCTATGTGTTGAGATTTGTCATTACATTTTTTTCCCTTTCCTTCCAGCACTACCCCTTCCTCCCATTCATGTAAAAGACTTTTGCTGTATAAAAGGATATATTGGGAATACCAGTTTCTGAAGAAATAATCTAGCAGCACCACCACCAAGTTTCTTTTAAAAGTAAAGAGAAACAATGAAATGTATTTTGTATTTTAAAAGAACAGTTTGCAACCAGATTGTGTTCGTAAAAACTTACTTGCTGTTTAGGCAAGGATTTACATTCTAGGATTTCCCATCTGCAGGATGAAGACAATAATAGAACCTAACCCTGGAAACGTACTGAGGATTACATGAGTTAATAGATGGAAAATGTTCAGCAGCCTGGGACTTGCTCCACTCGCCGAGCCATTCAGGATGCTCTAGATGGAGAGGTGAAGGTGCCTCTTCAGGGTTTGAGTTGCAGATGGTTTTTATTTTGATTTTTTTTTAAATAAAAGTATTTGAAACATATATATAAGTTTCTTATCTTTTTATGGTTTTCAGCTAATATTTTAAATGTTAATGTGACTAGAAATTGGTAAATGCTTTATAAATATTATCAACCTGCACATATAAGCCTGGAGCACTAAGATGGCCTTTTCCGCTGCTGGACACCTATTTATTTACCAAACCAGAAAGAAGAACAGATCTGATCTGAAGCGCTTCCTCAGAGGGCTGAATTTAGAATACTGTTAAGCACAGTGATGTTGCAACTGCTTCTTCACGGCACATGAGAGCTGTGGCCTGCTGTGGGAAAGGAGTGGAGGCCGTATTGGTTAAAGACAGCATGCAAAGCCTGGCCTAACCTCAAAGGAGGCTGAGGCGATGGAAACTGAAAGCAAACCAGGCAGAAGACATCTGGCAAGAAGCCATCACTAGCTTATTCTCCCTCTTGCTTCTTGTCCTCGTCTCCACCCTTTCCTTTGCCATCCCAGGTCCCTACAACAAGCCTAGTGAGCGGGCACAGCTCAGGTTTGCCATGCATGCTCAAGAAAAGACAGTCTAGCTGGAACTAAGCAGTCTTTTGTAGAAATCAGTCTGGAAGGAGTAGATTATGGATAAAAAGCAAATGGGGAAGAAAACATGTTTGGGAGGGGAAGGCCTGGGGAAAGAAAATAATAAAATTATAAGAACATCATTCGATGTTTAAGGAAAACATGGCTCATTCTTTAGTCTTCAAAGACTGAATAACAACTGGACAGCATTTTCCAAACCTTGATAATAGTCACATTTAATAGCAGTCCTATGGTTGCCAATGTTACACGCAATAAATCAAAGCAATGCCATGCATGGCTCAATCAATCTCTTGCTCTTTTGGTACTGTAATGGTCTAGAGTGGGTATAAGACTGCATTGCTTCCTTATTCGCAGCTCGTGTTATCTGTGTAAACTTGTGGCTCCGTGAAAGTCAAAATTAGGGGCCCACAGAGTATAGACTGGCAAGGATCGGGCATATACACCAACCCACTTCATCTTTGTTACAGGTATTTATCTCCAACAAGAGAACAGAGTGAGATGAAAGAGCTTAAGGGTAGGTTGACCATCAAAAATAAATATAGAAAGAAGAGGACATTGTACTTCTGCATTTGCATTCAAAAATATAAAGTCAGAGCTTTCTGAGTAGTTAATTTTTATAAAAATTAAAGTTTAAATTATCTAATTTGTAGACATGGACCAGTCATTTAAGGATGTCGTCATTCAAACCAAGAAAACACCAGTGTAAAGAGCAGAGGTGTCCTAATGACTAGTGATTTTTAGTCTGTAACTAAACTTCCCTATTTTCTTCAGCTTCTGTTTCTATTTCTGTTACTGACATTTCAATCATCTATTTGGACAAATGTAAAAGCTCTTACCATCAGGTGAAAATTAAAGCATATGTGACATCTCACCATGCTGGGCTGTGTCACCTCACTGTGCCTAGCTCTGTGTCTGGTGCACACCTGCTCAATAAATGGTGGATGAATGAATACGTGAAAGATGGCTTCCTGACAACCCGCAACCATTTTGCATTGAGTCTGTTCTAAATAGATTTCCAAAGCTTTCAATCACTATGAAACACACAGTGAAACATTTCCATGGCACATTAGTACTTCTATTATGCTTTCACAGATGATATGCTATTTCATTTTCATAATTTCTCTAAAAAGTTACAGATTAGAAAATAAAGATTCAATGTGGAAAATCATTTCCCAAGGGCTATAAATCCAGTAAGTAACAGAACTAGATTAAAAACTAGCTCTCCCAGCTGGCCCACTGGATGTATTGTTTTTATGTTAAACGTTTGAATCACAGGTCAAGAAAAGGGAATCTCTGAAAATGTGGCTCAAAAAGAACAACTGTTTCTAAGAAAAGCTTTTGGCCCCGTGAAGTCTTTGATGCAATGCTCACTCACAATGTAAATGTCACTGTGTAGAAGGGAAGTCAGCCTGACCTTGGTTATATGTCAGACCCAGACATTTTTGGCTCAAAAGATAAACTGGAAATTTCATAATTCTGAGAGTAGAAATGGGACAGATTCCGGCTCTGATAGCGGTAGTTTAAAAGAACCTATTTACAGCATGGGACGGAGCTAAGGTTTCTACTTGAGAAAAGAACCTTGGGTGAAGCTCCACTCCTGGGGGAAGGAGCCTGAGAGAAGCTGCTGCTGGCCATAGCTCAGGTGGAGCTGGGGGGCGGGGGGAGCAGGAGTGCCTAATGCAGACCCTCAACCTGAGCCAAGTAGCACACTGACACTCCAGGGAAGGCATCTAAGCCTCCAGACCTGGCTCTGAATTGGGAAGCTTGAAGTGGTGAGTGGAAGCAATGGTCACATTGAGCTACAGGGAGAGGCTAACAGGTCATGCCAGGGAAGTAAGCAAACTAAACACAAAAACACCCACAAATGTTTAATAGTAAGCAAGACAATAAAATTGATTGTTGGCACTTGGCTCCTCCCCAAACAAAATTGAAATTAAAAAGTCCAAAGAAGACTTTTAAATAAATATGTTTATAATCCTCAGAGATGAATGAGATCAATATTTATAAGAACGAGATGAATGAGATCAATATTTATAAGAACAATAAATTTGAACCGAAGAAATAAGAATAGACAGACACAAAAAATACTACTAGGCAATAAGGAAGCTAATTTTAAAAAACTAAATAAAAAGAACACATTCTATACAGCACACAGGTAATATGGGCATTGCTAAAGATATTACTAAATAACCCAAAGAGTAAATAATACAAAAAAGAAATATAAAATATGAAAGACTGATTAGGAGCCACAGAAGATAAATCAAGAAACTCTAAAATATTTCTAAATGAATTCTAGAAGATAATGATGAGGAAGGTACATTGGAAGAGATCAAGCTGATAGTTTTCCAAAACTGAAGAAAGGGTCTTTAGATACAAGTTCTAAACATAGAAATGAATCCAGAACTAATTACACCATGGTGAAACTGAGATCAATGAAGAAAAATCATCATCACAAAAGCAATCAGCAAAAATGGCAGAAAATTGCCACAAATCTAAATACTGTTTTTTTTTAAAGATTCAAAAATATAATAGAAAATCCTATTAAAAAATGGTCAGGAAAAAAAGAAAGAAGACTTAAAAAGCTTTCTGTGGGTGTAATGGGGCATAATAATAGTTATGATAAAGATTTAAAACAGAATAAAACTTTTATTTATTTGTTTCAGAGACGGAATCTCACTTTGTCACCCTGGGTAGGTAGAGTGCTGTGGTGTCACAGCTCACAGCAACCTCCAGCTCTTGGACTTAGGTGATTCTCTTGCCTCAACCTCCCCAATAGCTGGGACTAGAGGCACCTGCCACAACACCCAGCTATTTTTTTGTTGCAGTATGGCCAGAGCCAGGTTTGAACCTGCCACCCTTGGTATATGGGGCCAGTGCCCTACTCACTGAGTCACAGATGCCACCCAAGACTAAAATTTTTATTATCAACTTTATTCAACAAATTTGAAAACTTTATTAACAAAAATGTAGCTCTAAATTATAAATAAAAGTGGCCCAAAAGGAAAAAAAAAAAACAAGATCTTAAGTAGTATTACAACAAATAAAGAAATTGAAACTAGTTTAGATGTTTTCCCACTGAAAAAGAACCCCAAGTCCATATGATTCAGTTGGTATTATAAGAATTCTACCAGAGAACAAAAAGAGGAAGACAATTTCCAGTTCTTGTTGAATCTAGTATACCTGATACCAAAACTTAAGAAGATAATCTAAGAAAAGTATAGATTAGTCTACATATAAAATAAAACTATCTTCAAAAATCATTTTAAAAATTACCAAATTAAACTTTTAAGTATATAAAAATAACTATAAATTTCAAGGATAAATAAGGTTGGGTTTTTCCCAAAAATGAAAGGGTGGCTTTACGTTATAAAATCTTTACATGTCATTCACCATATTGAAAAAATTTTAATTAAATAAATGAAAAGACAATATTGACAGGTACAGGAAAAAGTACTGGATAAAATTTAACACACAAGCACTATAAAAACTACCAAGAAACTCAGTATCAACAGGAGTCTTATTGTCTTTCAGAAATGAGCTGAAAGACAGCTCATTTCTAATGGGAAAGAGATTAAGAAGAATTCCCTTTAAACTCAAGAATAAAATAGGGATGCCTGGGGTGGTGCCTGTGGCTCAATGAGTAGGACACTGGCCCCATGTACCGGGAGTGGTGGTTCAAACCCACCCTGGCCAAACTGCAACAACAACAACCAAAAAAAAAAAAAAATAGCTGGGTGTCATGGCGGGTGTCTGTGGTCCCAGCTGCTCGGGAGGCTGAGGCAAAAGAATCACCTAAGCCCAAGAGCTGGAGTTTGCTGTGAGCTGTGATGCCATAGCACTCTACCGAGGTCGACAAAATGAGACTCTGTCTCTAAAAACAAAAACAAAAATACAAGGATGCCTGCAGTTATACTTTATGTCCATCACTGTATGGTAGGTCTTGACCAGTGTAGTAATGTAAGGAAAAGAAGCAAAAGTCATTTTTAACAGATAGTCATTATCTCTACAGAAAACTTGGAATAATCTATAGATAATTTATTAGAAATTATATATGAGTAGTTTAGCAAGGTGTTTCAATATAGTAACAGCAAAGAAATATTAATTTCACATATCTGTTAACATCATTCAAAACCTTTATTTTCCTAAAGAAACTATAAGAACAATAAGATAAGGTATAAAGACCAAGTCTAACAAAAGACAAATATGGCCTATGTACATAAAATTATAAGACTTTATTGAAAGACTTTAAAGAAAACAAGTAAAAATTGCATGATCATCTACCATTAAAGAAACCTCAACACCATATGGATGTCAAGTCTTCTCCAATTGATCATTATATATAAAATGAGGCATCAATCAAAACTCCAAAATTTATATATGGAACTTGATAATCTGAATTTAAAATGTATATAGATGATCAAAGGATCAAGAGGACCAAGAGTAACCTTTCCCAATCAGATATTAAGATTTATTATAATATGAGTTTGAGATAAGCAAATGGACCAATGGATCATAACAAGTAGCCTGTCATCAAATCCATGTGGAACGTCTTTAAAAATAGAGATTTCAATGAAGGTCAGTTAAGGGGAAAAAGGAGATACAAAATAAATGGTAGTGGGAGAATTAGGGATACATATGGAAAAAATAAAACTGGAATTTTTCCCATACTCATACTATGTATAAAAATTAATTTTGGATGAGTTAAGAACCTAAATGTGAAAAAGAAAAACTTTAAAACTTTTACCGGAAAGTATAGATAACCTAACCAATATAAACAGTTAAGAGTTCTCTCATAAACAAATATATTAAAGGAATAATATATTCAACCTGCTAAGGGGGAAAAAGTCAACTTAGAATAATTCAATTACCCATCAGAATACTCTCATCAAGGGGTGGCACCTGTGGCTCAAAGGAGTAGGGCACTGGCCCCATATGCTGGAAGCAGCAGGTTCAAACCCAGCCCTGGCCACCAAAAATTACAAAAATAAAAAAAAAGAAGAGAGCAAGAAAACACTCTCATCAAAAGATATTTTTCAACAAAGACCTACTTACTCTACCTGAAGGAAGTACTATAGCAAAAGAGAAAGTAAACCCAGGGGTAAGGAGTAGAGTGCAAGAAACAACAGCAAGCAAACCACCTTAACAAGTTGTTTTATTAGAGCACTACCAGGTATTTAGAATGAACACCTATATTATATAACTTTTTAAATTGATTAAATTCTCTAAAGTAGGTGATAATAAGGAATATGTCTTAAGAGGACATTTAAAGCAGGTTATGGTACTGATGAGATTCTGGAAAAAAGACAGAGATATTGAAAAATGAATGCAGTGATTGCTAGTAATATAGTTAAGTATATAAATTGAAACTTGAGAAAACATTCAAAGACAGAGAAAATACATAAAGATAAAAATTGCGTAGAAGCACACAATAATACTTTGTGTCAGTACTTTATTCCATGAAATATAAGACTATTTTTCACTCATTTTAAGTGACATGACTAGGTTATTGTCAATATTTGTTTTTTCTATGGAACACTTAAAACATTATTATAACTTTTTAAAAAGATGTTCATCAAAAGTATCTCACTTTGGAAATACAAATTAATTTGACCATTTAAAAAATCTGATATGAATCATTATATATTCCTTATGAAAATAAGTAATGACAAAAATCTTAGAAATGTTCCCTTTAAAGTCAAAAATAAGACTATCACTATTTGTAATATACTGACAATCCTAGCCAATGCTATAAGAGAAGAAAAATAAATTGGCTGAATAATTGGATTAAAGGGACAAAATGTTATTGTCTGCAGATGACATGACTATATACAAAGTCTAAGGGAATCTGTAAAATTATTATTAGAAAAAAGGGAGCTCAGCAACACTAGACTGAAATATTTATACATGATCAATAGCAATAACCATATGAAAATATAAAAGATTATGTCTATTACAGTAAAAGAACTAGGAAATACTTAAACATATGTATAATAAAAGATATGTAAAAATGTAGGAAGAAAACTAAAAAAATATTTTTGACGTACGTAAAAGACTTGAATAAAAAGATTGAGATCCTGTGTTCAAAGTGAGAAAAATGAAAGACATAAAGACTTCAATTACTCTCATTTATTTTATAAATACAATTCAATTCCTATCAAAATTTGAGCAGAGGTTTTTTTCAAAGGAATTTAATGAATTGATTCAAAAAAAATTACCAGGATAACCAAAGTGGCAAGAGTATCAAAACCAATGTTGATGAGGAAGAAAGGAGTACTTTGTTGATGAATTGGATGTGGCAGAAGAAAAGGATCAAGATAAAATGTAAATATATAGGAGAAGAACACAAGATAAAAATCTACCCTCTTGGGCTCAATAATTAATAAGTACATATTCATGATGAAAACTAATAAATGGCAGCTATTTCTACACAAAATCCAAGTAAGTAACCTGCCTATGCAAATTATTTCATCTCTGCTATAATCGCTGCTACTTCATTGCCGTGCAGAGGGGAGCATTGGGATGAAGAGCTCACCTGGGACAAGGAGAAGGGTCTACAGAGCTATGACTCAGATGCACATGAGGAAGGGTCTGGACCGCGTGGCTCACCACCCCAGAAAACAGAGACTTCTTAAAGCCTCAAAGAGCTATCTAGAGAATTTTCACTAAACATTCTTCATTATCCACTGTCTCCTGGAAACTAATTTTTTTCCCCTTTAAAGTTGACTGTTTGCCTATAAAAGCAGATTCAAGGACAGCCACAGGAGGAGGGGGTGGTCTTTGTTTTAAGAATGAGGATGCAGAGAAAGCACAAAAAGAGGACAATGAAAAAGCAAAAATCCCAAGCCCTCCAGCATCCTTAAGCAACACTTGGGGAAATGATTACCATTTGATTTCTTTTTTTTTTTTTCCAAAACAAAATTTAATCAAGAGAGATCACAGGTGCACTAATGAAGAGTTCTTCAAGTGGCATGCCTTCCTGTTGCCTTTCTAAGCCTCCTAGACACACGGGAGGAGGAAGGAAGCAGTCATTTGATTTTCCTCCAAAGGTAATTGTATGGCTCTTGGCAAGTCAGCATTTAGATTCATCATGATATTTCATCTTCGAGGGTTATCTCAATTCTTCAAATAGATCTTTATTCTACCACTCACATATTCAAGAATGAAAAGTGTGTCTCATTGCATTAAATTAAATTACCTTTAAAACCTGCAGTTTTGCTTCAAGTTCTGTTCTTTTGAGAATCATTGTTCCATTAAGAGTCTCTATCCTGTTTAAATTAAAAAAGAAAGTGGGGAGAGAGGATAACATGAATGATTCATTTAAACAAGAACCATACTTAAAGAGTACTACACTTTGAGCACAGGCTATCCTAAAAAATGCAAAATAAATGTTACAGTCCTTGTGGCAATTCAAGTATCTGGACCTAGGCCAAATCCTCTGATAACATCCAGAGAAGAAAATGGGTAAATGAAAAACTCCTCTTGAAAGGATGGCTGAAGGAAAAGACCCTGGTCAATTTGTAAACTGCAGCTTATAGAAGCTACTGTATGAAAATGATGCTCACTCTCTAGTAGAATCTCGGGGGTGGGGGTGGGGGGCAGGATGAATCACCTCATTCATTTGTTAAGTATTTATTGGGCATCTACTATGTTCCAGATTCCAGGCACCAGGGTAAACATGAGGGGTAAAATAACAAAAACAATAGGTACTAGGGATTTTCACAATAGTGGAATCAATATTCTCAAAAACCCATAGAACAAGACTCCTGAAACAAAGAGAAATACTTTCCTCTCTAGAGTTCTGGAAGCTTTCACCTCTTTCAATTGTCTTACAATTTTGGAACTAGACCCAAAAGAATCAGAACTACTATTAGATAGTACCCTTCAAAATTCTCTTGCATCTCAGAATCTTTAGTTTGCAAATTTTAATCCTACAATTAGCAAATTAACAGTGTTCTTTTCTTCCTTCACCAAACACCTTTCTAAAAATAAAAGATTTGCTCTACCCTGAATGATTTGATGTGTTTTGTGTGTTCAAGTTAATGGCCTATATTTTGACTACTAAACTATCAGTCTGAAAATTATGGAAAAAATTCATTTGTGAATCACACATCAACTTTTAAAGCATTGGTTCAAATTCTTTCTTGTAACTGAGCTATCCCTCTGTTCATAAAGAATGTAAGAAATGTTTCAAGGCCTGGTAAAAGCATTAAATGTGGACACCAATCTTTCTCTATTTCTAACAGCATCGTGCCTGAGATAAGGAGAAGCTAGCACACAAACCCTATCTGCTTTCTCATTAAGGCCGTCTCGACTCTCTGGGCAATAGTGGTATTGGTGTGAATCTGTTTCATTGGCACTCTTAATGTCAGTTGACCTACCCAAGCAGTAGATGTGTATGGGCAAAACTGCAAGCACGGATTGGTCATTCTCTTCAGAATTTGTACAGACTGTCTCCCATTTTTGTGATCTCTGAATTTCTAACAATTCATGTTGTGCAGAACCTACTTTCTGATTCTAAAAGATCAGCATTTCCTGTTGGACTTTATATGGTTCCTACCTTCTGAATCCAGTTTTCTCTGGAGTAAGAGTGTACCCTTCTTTTACCCTGAATTCAAAGGACCCATAGATCTGGACTCAATCCTTTACCACCACCATCTTTCAAAGCTACTAACACGCACACCCAGAGCATCCTTTGACGTCTTAGACTAGAATCATGGAAAAGCATCCAGCAGATTTTCTATTGGCAGCTTACAATGAGCAGCTGCATCTGAAGAGAACTGATCCTGGCATCCCAAGCAGGTGGTCAGAGCCCAGCCCTGTCACGTACTAGTTGTGTGACCTTAACTTAGCCCTCTTTAAACCTCAGACACTTCATCTATAAATGGAAATACAATTAACACCACACATGGCTCTGAAGAAGGAATGGGATACTTCAGGACCCACCACAATCAGAATAAAACCCGAGCTCGCTGGCACGATAGATGCAGCCCTACTCTGCCCCCACCAGATTCTCTGCCCTCATCTGTTAGTATACGCTCCCTAATCCGCAACTACCAATTGCACTGGCTCCCTCTCTCTCGGCTGCCTGGATGTGCCAATACCATTTTGAGAACCCCGAGACCTTTTATCCTCTCAGATGCTCCTACCAGGAGTTTATATGATCATCCCTTCTTTTCATTTCTCAACTCAAATTTCACCTCCTCGAAGAGGAGCACTTTTTTTTTTGAGACAGAGTCCCATTCTGTCACCCTGGTAGAGAGCCATGGCATCATGGTATATAGCAGCCTCAAACTCTTGAGCTCAAGTGATCCTCTTGTCTCAGCCTCCCAAGTAGGATAATAGGTACCTCCCTAGGATTATAGGTGCCTGCCACAATGCCCAGCTAATTTTGCTATTCTTAGTACAGACAGTCTCACTCTTGCTCAGGCTAATTTCAAATGCCTGAACTCAAGGAATCCACCCATCTGGGCCTCCCAGGGTGCTAAGATTATATAGGCATGATCCAACCACCCAGCCAAAGAGGAGCACTTTAAGCATCTACTCTGGCCATCTCCCAGTGTTCTATTTCATCATCCTACTTACCTTCCTAATAGCAGTTATCAAAACTGAAACATAAAAATTACTTATGTTCGAGGATTTTCTGAGCCATTTCTTTCCATAGTTATTAAAGTATTAAGAGAGTCTTTCTTTACCTTTGTCTTTCCCAAGCCCCTCACAGAGATGGAAACATAGTATTTGCTCAATAAATTTTAATGAATGAGAGGATTTTATCTTTTAACTACTTATTAAGGTCTTAAACTTAATTACTACTTTTACTACTTATTAAGGTCTTATTAGGTGCTCAGAAGGTTATGGTAGAAAAGTCAGTCAAATCTCTACTTGAGAAGACTGCTATCTTATTAATAAATTAGGAATATTTGGAATGTGTAATGGAAGCATTTGTATTTCTGGGTAAGAATGTTGAACAGACTTTATTCTTTCTTCCCTGTGGAACTCTAGAAGAGAAAAAAAGTGGCTTATGTCAAAGAAGGGAAAAACTCAGCCCTTAGGACCTTTTATTTGTTTCAGCTACAGCACTATATCAACTATGGAAATTGGATCAGTTCCTCTCGGTTTAAAAAGAATGTGTGCCAGTTTAATTGAATTTGACATAAAAGATACATTTTTTAAAAGCTATCCCTCCCACACAGACGTTTGAGCTTTTGATACCCTCAGACTTTGTGGACAGTATGTTCAAGTCTGAGGAACCTTGAGAAACAAACAAAACTGATAACGTTTGTACTCAGTCCCAAAGTCTGTGGCACCCTGCCTTCCCCTTTCTTGTGATCCCTGAACAAAAAAGCCTATTCATTCACTCAGCACGTATTATGAGAAAGCATAACATTGTTGAAGCCCCATGGGAACAAGACAAATAGTTACGTTAGCAGGTTTCCCGACGATCTGATCAGGTCAACCACTTGTTTGTGAGTAAAGCCTTCTGTGCTCACGCCATTGATATTTGCAAGGACATCACCTGGGAGATGCCAAGAAAAGTGGATGTCATATCAATTCATGAAATAATTCCTCCTGATTTGCAAATGAAGCAAAACAAGCAATCCTCAAATTTGAGAAACATAAAGGAGCTCCGAAAATCAAAGCAACGATCATGTCCTGACCTTCACTATCAAAGAGTTTTCTGTTCTTGCCATTTAAATGGTTCCTAACATGAGCAAAGTAAACTTGTAAGTTACCAGCTTGCAAGCCTGCACAGTGAGCGGGGCTGTCCTCCTGTATTTTGCATATCAAAGTGCACATGTCCAAGGAGCAGGCGGTCTGATTTGGGAGCCTGTATGTCTGTAAAGCATTAAAGTGATTCATAGTTACTATACAGAAAACTCAACATCTATTTGTTGAAGAAGAAAATTATGTCAATTACCATTAAAAGTATAATAGTAAGTGCAAAGGACAATTTAGAAAGGCTTTTCTGACTCTAAAGTGACTCGAAGGTACCAATTTTGCAATTCTACCAATTTCTAGCCAGCTCCATTCATAAAGAACATCTGCCATGAGAAAGAAAGGGAGATGAGAGTAGCTCAAGATTTTCTATTTCCAAGCCTAAGAGATCACCTGATGCTATCATTACATATTTACTTTTAAAAATGTAGGTTCTCCTTTCCCAGTGGGAAAAATCTATGGTGGCCACGAGCAAAGAGAAAACTCCCTAAGTGGTTCTTCTAAGCGAAAACGCGCATTACAGAAGAGTATGAAACAGTTCACATCCAGCAAGGGAGTCATGCCAACTGAGATTATTTTAAATCAGAGTTCTGCACATAATGACAATCTGCCCTGCATTTATTCAAAAGCACTATAATTGACTCAATTACCTTCATTTCTGAGCACACTCTGGTATGCCTGTCCTGAATTCTCACCAGTTCATTAGTCACACAACTAAATTAGAAAAAGTTAATCTTTGCCTCTTGCCTCAATTTGGCACAAGTAGTTTGGTGGTGGGGAGTTTTTTTTTTTTAATTGTAGCAAAACACTGAATAAATGTTTACTAGATATAGTATCCCAATGATCTATAACAAATATATTTTTCTTTTACACATTTAAGTTATGAAGTCTAGTTCCATTTAGAATTCTAAGTTGAGTCTTTTAAACATCTCATTCCTAAAATTAAGCCACATTACTGTACTGTTTCCTTGTGAATAAATTAATGTCTGATGTTCATTCCTTCTTATTCGATAATCCCTGAGAAACCACAAGTCAGTCGTGTGCGAGCAACTTCTAGAATCTAGGGTCTGTTAACCCACTGAGAAATTTCTATCCTATCTATAAGGCATCTAGAACTCCCACATCTAAACGTAGAAAGGCCTTTAAAGGTTCATGCAATATATGTCCTACCTATGCCACAAACATCTTTAATAGTTTTCCTGTCAGGAATTTTCTCACTACAGCCTAGAACCAGGCATCCTCAAACTTTTCAAACAGGGGGCCAATTCACTGTCCCTCAGACCGTTGGAGGGCCGGACTATAGTTTAAAAAAAAAAACTATGAACAAATTCCTATGCACACTGCACAGATCTTATTTTGAAGTAAAATAACAAAACGGGAACAAATACACACCATTTCATGTGGCCCGCGGGCCGCAGTTCGTGGACGCCTGGCCTAGACCTTTCTAGAGATGGAAGTCTGGTCTAGTTCATGTAGTACATGAACAAAAGATATAACTGACTCTCCTTTCGGAAACCTTTGTTGTAGCAATTCTCATCACCACTGAGACCCCACCCTGCATCCCCAAAGATCAAAGGGAGGACAGGGCAATGGAAAAGTGTTGATTTAGGTAGCTGGCGCCTGCGTTATGTGTTTGTTGCAGTAGGTGTCAAGTTTGAGGGTCAGAGAAAAAGACAAGATTACAGAAATAAATAATTAATAGCTTTCTGTTACTTAGTCTTTTAGCTTCCCTTACAGGGACCAGTGACAGAATGATCAGTGATAGAATGATTTCTTAGAGATACAAAGATTGCGTTGCCCTTTATCATCCCTGATGACCACATTCTATCACCTGCCGTCTACTGCGCTTCTTGTTGGTACCAGTCACATTACCAAGCACGGCATTTTGTTTACAACTCCTGGGGACTCTCTATAAGGCAGGAATTGAGAGACCATGACCTCAGGTGTGCATGAGGATAAAGTCTGTGTTTTTATCATGCTGCACGATTCCCAGGAACAGCATCAAATTTACATCCACAAAGAACCAGAAAGGCGGGCAGATCTGGTCTCTTTCAAAGTGTCAGTCTTCTGACTCTAAATATGTAGTCACCCTGGGTGTTCAATATGGGTACAGGCGGTTCTGTTTGGTCTTCAAAAAGTTTCCAGAAGCATTTCCCCTATTTATTGATTGCTGCAAATCTTGTTAGTACAAGAGACTAGATCATGGCCTGGAGCTGGTAGTGAGAAGAATATACCAGAGGGAATTTACAGGGGTGTGGGTTTCTGCACCGCAAGCACGCTGCCAATTAGAGATGTAGCCATGAGTTCATGTTGATCTACAAAGGTTCAGTGGTGCTGGGACATGTAGTCTACTGATGATAATTTTAATTCTTGATCCATGTGGAATAAGTGTCTACAGTATGTGTAGGAGAAAAATGTAAGGAAGCAGTAACGTATATCATGCAGAGTGAGATAAATTAAGATAAATGAGTAATCATGTATCCTGTTTTCTGTATCAACTGCTGCATATCCTTGAGAATAATTTTCCTTTAAAAAGAAGCAGTCACAAAAAATGGCATCTCCACAACAGAAAAGGGAGTGATAGAAAGTGTTTCACATAAACGCGGAAGAAGAGAGAATATCATGCTTCTAAAACTTGATGGATTTCACCAATTGTGGTGAATTATAGATTCCACCAAATTTAAAATTAAAGAGTTCAGAAAGTAGAAGGTATCTTTTTTCTTTTAAAAGCTGTCTCTCTCTTCATTGCAGCTAGAGTTCCATTTTGTTTCTTTACTCATAAGACATGTTTTACATAGCAGCTTCCTGTTCCTAATCTTAAAATACACACTGACTTTCCATTTGTGAGGCTGATATCACACCAAAGTTTTCTGAAAGTAGCACTAAAGCTAAGATCTAAAATCTGATGTATAGTGTAAGAATATGATTATGTAAAACATATCCACAAGAAATGCAAAAGTACTATGGAAATAAAACAAGAATATTTAAGCGACTACTGTTGCACTTAATTGGATGAGACTTCATTTGACCTAACCCAACCTCTTAACAAATATGGTTGTGATAAAGCAGACAGCAAATAAGCAATGAAATTCCCAGGTAGTTACATTAAAACCTATAAAGATTGTTAAAAAATTTCTTACAGCATGAGGCAATCTCCAAGTAGAGCCAAATGTTCTTAGTGTTTCAAATGATAATTATAAAGTGTTGCCCACACGGGTGGGGGAAGAGGCACTAAAATTTCTCATTTATCCAATATGAAATATTTAGTATCAAAATATAACAGGAACTATATATGAATATATGCATTCCATATATACAGATGTATAGTCTTTCAAGGGTTTCTTGAATACCAAAGTAAATATTTAAAATCTGATCTACAGTATCACAATGTTTATGGAAAACACATCCAAAATGCAAATGCATAAAATGCACATCTGTAAAAAGCATTTCACTCTCTTCTCTAAGACCTGGCTGATATCAAGCATTTCTAATCAGTCTCAGACTTAAGGGAAGGCTGAAGCATCTACGCCTAAAATACTGAGTGTATCTCAGGAACTTTATTTTATCAGCTTCGCTGTTTTCTTTCTTTGAGAATACTCAACACACTGAAAAACTACCCAAAACAACAACACTGGGGATCAGAGTCACAGTCTCCATCATTCTCTAATCCCAGCTTCATTCTTCTTTATTCTTTTTTTTTTTTTTTAAATACATATCATGACCCCATTACCAGTACCACTTTCTTCCTTGGAAATCTAGAAAATTTGAAAATTGCCCACCTGAATTTCAAATCCAAAGGTTCCGTTGTCCTGCTTTTCCACAGTAACAAGCTTTCTGCAATAAAAAATTTTTGAAAAAGCACTGTGTGAAAATGAAAGTAACACATTTGGCACATAGTTATCATTCAAAATAACTGTCACAATTAAAAATCACAGACATTTATGTAAATTATAATATGTATGACTCTGTATGGGGGGGCATATGGGTGTTGGGAGGATGTGTTATCAACAGTCTAGAGAGCTATGTTCCTAAATATCTTGGTGACAGACCCCAAAATAATGAAATTATCTTACCTTTGAGACCAGGAAAAGTCACCTAAAGAACTTGATCTGGTCAAAGCAAGCTAGAAAATACAAAAAGCACACAGTTACCTCAAGGTCTTTAAGATACATCTACAAAATGTTCTACATAGCAAAGGACTGTGTTCTTTATCATCTTTCTCGGCCCAGCTACTGATAAATTGTTACTGAAAAACAGTAATTTCCATTCTCCAGTGAGGCATTCCTTTCAGAAGATCAAAAAGGGTTTGAATAGTAATACCGTGTAGCAAAAGAGTTAATACTGTGTTATGGGGAAAAACTCCAAAGCTTTCAAAGAGAACTTCAGCTCTGATCTGTACTTAAAATAATCTCTGAAAGAGTAACTATAACAATTTGTAATCACACTGAAACCCAAAGAAAAATAACACCTATAGAATGACATAAAAACCCAAATACGAGGTAGTTTTGGGGGGTGCTGATGAAGTGGCTGTACACAGTCACACATCATTTCATCAGCATCTCAAACAAAAGATCATCAATATGTTACTGTTTTAAGCAGAATAAAATCATCTTTAAAAGAACCAACTCATATATGGAAACACAATTCAGGTAAGATTATGGACTCAAAACCTCAATTCTGCTTATAATTTATTTTTGCAATAGTTTTGGAAGATGCAATGAAATGTCTATCCAAGAAAGGAAAGGAACCTCAGAATGGTATAAATGGTATAAGTGATATCACTTTCACTCCTCTGTACATTTTAGAAAAGATCATACAAACATACACTTGCAGGATACATTCTGCCATAGGAAGAGTCAACAAAAGGTGCCACCTTATTTTTTAGGGGACTGCCCGTAGGATTTTACCTGATTTTTGCTTTGTTTTGTCTTGTTTTGTTTGTTTAGGTAATGTTAATTAGTCCTATTCTCAAATGTTAGTCCAAGGGCCCAAAATACAAGCTTTACTCTTCTAGCTAACCCATGGTGTTTAATTGTCAACCCCCAATGATCATCATATATGAGTGAATACATAAAATATTAGTAGATCAGTGCAAAGTCAGCATAGACAAATAAAAATCAAATAAAGAAAAATACATAGAAGAAAATCATCTGTATTGGTAAGTTACACAAATTAAATACTCATTAAGGCATTCATTATGGGAGAAGTCTACACTTCTATAGGAAATTTGAATTACCAGTGCCAGAATTTTCACAAATTTCTGGAATGGCCCAGTGTTAAAAATTGAGTCACCAGTCAGTAAAGTTAATATAATGGAGACGTGATCTCTTCCCACTGATTTGATGTAAATTAATTACATTTCACTTTTTGTCAGTTCTGGACACCCTGAAGACTGAAATAGAATAGGTCAAACTCAAAAAGATCCCCTAGACTTACCAAAAAGTATCGCTTTTAAATTTAGGAGGACTGACTGTGGAAGGCCTACAACAATCTGTATGGTTTGTTGTAGCCTGGTTGTCTACCTCCTATGTGCCATTAACAAAGATGGAGACCATTCAGCTAAGTTAGCAGGCTTCCTTCTTGCAGAAGAGAGCAATCAATTTAACATTTCCAAGCATTCTCGATCTCTCTCTAACATTGTACTCACATTTTCTTAAGCTTCGTTATTCCTCTCTTAATTCAGATTGTAAGGGATGTGAGTAGGGCATCTACAATCACAACTAGGGCTTACATTTTTAAAGTATTAGTCCTGCTATTGGTATTGATTATATTGCTCAGATATTCCTATATGTGGAGCTATAGACGAACATACGGATGTGACAGGCATTGGGATCAGACACCTCACTTCTATCTGTAGTCATCTGTGTGCTTTGTGATCAAACACCTCACTTCTATATGTAGCCATCTGTGTGCTTTGAGCTTCTTGACTTTCTGCCTCAGTGCCTACCACAGAGCCTGAGATAGCACGGAAGCTTGAAAACAGAGGAACAGACAAACAGAAATAAACTACTAGGTGACAATAAAAACAACAGAGGAGTGGTAGGAGATTGAAGTTCGAGTGCTCATGTTCAGGGGGAATACGTTAAGATATTCTTGAACCTTGTACTTCGTTAAATTAAATATGTATAGGAAAAGCTCAAGGATAATCACTAAAAAATATAAAAGTAAATTTAAAATCCCAAATACATAGCAAGATTTAAAAGTGAAAGCAAACAGACAAGAATGAAAAAAATCTCAATCCAAAAACATTAAGAAACATAGAAAAGGAACTACCAGACAGTGAAGACATGCACTTTATCCATAACTGCTAAACGAATGAATGGTGGCAAGAATTCATTATTAAAATTCTGAGCCTTGGGGCGGCGCCTGTGGCTCAGTGAGTGGGGCACCGGCCCCATATACCGAGGGTGGCGGGTTCAGGCCCGGCCCTGGCCAAACTGCAACCAAAAAATAGCCGGGCGTTGTGGCGGGCGCCTGTAGTCCCAGCTACTCGGGAGGCTGAGGCAAGAGAATGGCTTAAGCCCAGGAGTTGGAGATTGCTGTGAGCTGTGTGAGGCCACGGCACTCTACCGAGGGCCATAAAGTGAGACTCTGTCTCTACAAAAAAAAAATTCTGAGCCTTGGAAATTTTAAATGCTCTTTCTTGAGGCCAATAAACATAGCATTGATAGGAATCTCGAGATTCCATTCAATCTGCCATCTAAATCAAAAATCATTTGGGATAGATTCAAATCTAAAGTGTTTTAGGTCCATAAGACAGATTTGAGGTTTCTGTAGAGGAGGAAATATCCTCACTTCTTTTTTTCTGACCTTTCTGTCTAGCTAATTGACTAGTTAAAAATGAAAATATTTGCCTAGCACAACACGGAAAGCACAGCAGACTTTCAATTCCTTGTGGACTGATTTGGGTTATCAGTGACACACACAAAAAATCAGAGTAAGTCAAATTATAAATTCGTTTCCATTGTGAATTAGCAAAGAGGCTGTTTTAGGCACCTAACATTTTAATAAAAAACAATTTCAACAAATTAGGCAGCATCGAATTTTCTGACACATGCCCAATCTTGACACAAAGCCTACTTGTTTTTGACCTGGGCTGTCACACTCAGGTGATATGCAAAGGAATATTCTCAGCGTTCAACCCGGCTTGCACACCAAACTATCTGCCTAAGTGAAATGAAGTGTGTCTAAAGTCTTATCAAGGGTTTTACATTTTGGAAAAAGTTTTCTCTGCACCCCTTTCTCTAGGATAAATTGGCCTGTTTGAGGATCTGACCAGTAGAGTTTCCCACACTGCCCTCCCTGCCAGACCCTTTGCTCAGGGTTGCTGTGACAGCACCAAGAATCGTGAATGGAGAACTGGTGTGCAATGCACAGCATATGCTGGCAACAGCTGTCTTTTATTACACATTATCTAATATGAGAAATCTAGGTTTAGCAATTTGGCAGGCTTGCAAACTACACATTCAATTATGACTGCTGAATAGACACAGCTCCTTAACTCCTCGCTAGCCATAAGATGATGACATCTGGGTTAGATTTACAATTGCTCTTATTCCGTTTTGAGTCAGATGACTCAAAAGTTCAAGCATTAATATTCAAAATGTAATTTCTCCTGCTATTCAGGAGAAATTTCTTCATATCCCTTGTTAGTGGAAAATCAAGACCAAATCCCTTAGCCATTCATTTGTGGGATAGGCAAAATCTGGGATAGGCATCATGGGCAGCAAGCTAGATAGCCAGCCTTCCTCAGAGAAGCTCAGAGCTCAACACTGCAGCCACTTCTGCTAAATTATAGACGGTTACTTCCTGGTCCCCACTCTGAGAACTCATTTCCTGAAAGTGCTGGGGGGCAGGGGGAAGGGAGGGGACTGATTCACAAGTAAAGGGTTTGTTTTTGTTGTTTGTGTCAAAAGTCCCCAAATTACGCCCTTGCTTTCCAGTCCCCTGCCTCACTCCTCAGCCCCTACCCTTGAAGTAAAGAAATGAGGATAGGAAAGTTCCATATATTGTCCAAAGATACACCAGAATAATGGAGCTCAACTCGACTTCCTGATCGTTAAGTGCCCCCCTAAAGAATCTAAATAGAATCTGGCGATTTTGGAGGAATTGTGGACTCAGGGACCATTTTTTTTTTTTTTTTTGGATATTGACTTTAAGCATGCCACAAAATGGATTACAGAATACTTCTCACATGCTTATGTTGTGATACGAACACAGTTTTTGGGGGGGTTTCTTAACCTAAAATTATCATTAGATGATTAAAATTTCCTGGTGCTGTTGTCAGGAGCACTTGAAAGCTAAGGCTCCTGACAAGTGCACCTGAAAAAACCCTACAAAAGCCCCTTTAGGGCAGAGCCCATCCCCCCAATGCACACATCACAGAATTCACAAATTCTCTACCAAACTTGTAAGTAAAAACATCCTTCCAGTAGTTGCCTATGTAGTAATAGTTTGAAAACTAAAACAAACTTGGGCAATGATAGTTTATGGCACCACTAACACACGATCAAGCTTTTTCCCCAGTTCTGGTCCCAGGTCTTCACTGTGGCATCCAGTAAATCTGCTTTCCAAAGGCAATGTGGTACCCTTGTTACAGAGGTGGCCAGGCACAGTCACTACTCCTTGGGCGTCATTTACAAAGACTGCTCTTAATTCCTCCTGTCTCCTTCCTATGGAGAGTTCCAATACAGGGATTCTTTTTTTCCCTAAAACTACGTTCAAAAATAGAAACCACACGTCCTACAAATGCAGGTATTGTGATAATACATATATGTACACACAGAAATCTATTTTTAAAACTTGTAAGTACGAAGACCCAATTGACTCTGAAGATTAATTTGAAACTGCAGGCTAACCAGATACAGCTTCGCAGAAACCAAGGCCAACAATAACGAGAAGCATGAATTGTGGACGTCAGGCCTGCAAGTGTTGAAAATAACAGTAGGCAGGGAAACACCTGCTCATGTGATTGCCTCTCTGGGATCTTGTTGCCTGCAATTCACTCAGTACCAAATGGGCGGTTATTCTCTAAAAAACAGTTAAAGGAAATGAACATCCATTTGGAAGATTCTGAAATGTTGGGATAAACTTGCATCAAGTCTCATTGACGATAATTGTACAGAATCAGAAGTATCATGCACAAGAAGTTTTGTTTTGCTCTTTTTTTCTTAAGCAGTTCTCAAAACAGTACAAAAAAGCTATTTGAATAGGAGGAGTCCGCCATGGGAAAGAGCGTGAGAGAAGGGAGGAAATAAGAGAAGATGGAGAAACGATATGAACATCTGCACGAATTAATGGGCAGGGCAGGTATGTGTGTATGTGCACACAGGCGCACACACACGTCCATTTCATATGCTCAAATCCCTTTCATTGTTTTCCTCCACTAATCAGCCTCCCCAACTGACTACCTCCTTCCAGTTCATGCAGCCTTCACTCTGGCTTAAAACCAGATGTGACTCCCGCGAATATACACCTTTCATATGAATATCTTTCAGTCCCCTGTCTGTTCCCCTATCTTCCCTTTCTCCCACTCCTGCAAAAGTTCCTTCCTTCCCACTAGGGTCAGTTGACTTCCCACTGCACCAGATTTCTGCAATAAGGTTCCTGAAATCCTCTACTAGTCAAACCTTTCAGCGGCTCTCTGTGCTGCTCAAATTACTGCTTTTCAGGGGAAGTTGTTCAAGTGTTCTGCAAAGCAGCCCACCTCTGAGGTCTCTTCTCAGTTCCCACCTACTCACCGCGTCCTCCTGACACGCTTAACACTGTGCTATTACACAAACGTGTTCCCAAGACACCGAGACCTGCCTCAGCATTTATTGTTCCCTTGCTCTGGAATACTCTTCAGTATGTGGAATATGTGTATTCTTCAAGGTCATATTCAAAGACGTTCATTCCACTTGGATAAGCGTACTCATGACGTTTTACTTTGCATAACACCCATTCATTCCACCTACTGAAATACAGACCCTAGACAGGCAGGAAACGCGCTCTTGTAGTTTTTGTGCCTCCTACACTTGGCTTGAAGCTTCTATCTGATGTATTGAAATGCCTGGGCTGAAGAATAGATGAAATGAGCAAGGGTGCAGGTATGGAGGGCACAAGAATGGAATTTCCCACTTTGATTCAAAATTTTACCAATTCTCTTTAGCAGGAAGTACTCTTCCAAAAGAACGAAATCACAGCCCAATAAAAGTGAACCATCATTAGTGCCATAGCTTCACTGTAAATAGAAAAACTGCTGTAAATCTAAAAGCTAAACAAGTTGGTATTTCTCATGTTGCCTTATTTTCAGACAGGTTGTGTAGATTTAAGCACTTATGTTCATTGTGAAAAATACCAAGGAACCAGAGCATATATAACATATCACTGAAAAAAGATGATGATTCTTCCACTATGCTGTAACTCGCTAATCCTGAAAACAGAAGGCTGACAGGGAGCACCTGATGTGTGC
The DNA here is from genome assembly GCF_027406575.1 of Nycticebus coucang. Taxonomy (NCBI): domain Eukaryota; kingdom Metazoa; phylum Chordata; class Mammalia; order Primates; family Lorisidae; genus Nycticebus; species Nycticebus coucang. The sequence continues at coordinate 52,991,857 of NC_069786.1, forward strand.
GCAAACTTTAAGGGCAAAATTTCATACTCAAAAGCAATTCTAAATATTTTCTGGACAAGTGCTAAATCTTAATTCAAATATGTACTTGGGGTTTTATAGCTAGTTATATAAGCAAAACCTGAAATGTTGTTATTGTTAATTTTTTCGACATACTAGAAATTGAAAAACCAAAAATGATAAAATAAATTCAGTTGGACATGGAGTTTTCCAAATGAGATTTTATCCCTAAAGAAATATTTAAAAAAAATAATTTTAAATAGCGTAATCCAGCCTTAAATGAACACATACTATGTGACAAGTCACTGTGTTGGGAATTGCACATTTCCTTACTTAAGCAGCATAGAGGCTAGTTTTATTAATATATTCATCTCCGTAAAAAGAAAACTGAAGCTGAGAGAGGCAAGTGACTTGCTCAAGATCCCACAGCCCCTAAATGCTGAGCTGACAGGACCAACCTATGCAAAAATACCTTATTTCCCAATTGCGCGAGGTACATGCCAATGTACCAGAGCTGAAGATAATTAACTTCATCAACAAAATTTGTCCTCAAGAAAAAGTATTTCTCATTTGATTATGAACTGAAATGACTATCAAGGGCTGGGAATGTGGATGGAAGGGTCAAAATCAATGGAGAAGAAAAAGAGAAATCAATAATTCTCACACCAATGGTGTCTATATAAACCATCTCTGAGTTTGTTATGATTAATGATTCTCATTTTATCTGAGCACCTCTCCAAATGACAAAAACAATTTAATTTTTCCCTTACAAAAAAAAAAAAAAGATGTTTGCTTTTGAGTGCACACCTTTGGACTGGTCCACTAGCTCCCCCGGCATCTTGCATCCTTTACCTACACTTTGTCACTAATTCCAAAGCCTTTAAAATAATGTTTTTAGTATGATCAGAAAAACCTGTCACTCTACTCTGGAGAGAACATGAACACGCTAAGAGTTACAGAACCGCAATCATACCTGCTTCCTCCCCCGAGGCAGAGTGGCCACTGTGTCTGCCAGCATTTGAATTCTTCTGTTATCGTCCATTGTCAGGCTGCCGGGGAGTGTGGTGGAGTAGGAGCTATACACTGGACCGGGACCATAGTCCAGCAAATTGCCATTGCTGCTCTGCTGCAGTAGCCTTTGCAAAGACATTGTGAACAAAGATTACTTCCGTTAGCACATGGTTGAGTGCCCTTGCAAGGCTGAGAGAAGCTAAAAGTACAACCTTCTGACAAGTAATCAAAAGTAGCAAAGGAGAAAGAGCCCATGTGACTTCTGTGGTTTGAGGTACTTGTTACACAAACCCTATCTTACAGTTCACTCCCATTTCTCGGTGCCTTTTTTTTCTGTATGTTCTTGGGAGAACCTCAAGCTCATTTTTGCAGTTTAAGAAATCAACTTTTCCCCTCACACAGCCAAAACTTTACGCTTTCATGCTCTATGGTAAGTTGTGTTCAAAACACCATCTGCCATTTTTTTTTTAAGAAGAAAGAAAAATTTCCACAAGTTCTGTCATTTGTTTCCCATTCATTCTCTTGCTGAATACTGGCAGTGCAATGCGAAAGTCAGGATATGAGGACATCCAGTTCTTGTGAATATAACCGAGAATTACAGGTGCGGTCATAACATTCTTTCACGAAGTCCTTGTAACGTACTTTCCCCGAAGTAGGCCCTACCTCATTAATGTTCATCAAAAAGACATTACAGCTGCCACTTGGGTTGTAACCATCCAGCATTCCTCTGCTCGCCTTTATACTACTTTGTCCTTGCTGAAATTACCCATCATCGTTACAAGGTAATGAGAAGGAACAGCCGGCACGTTTAGGATGTGATGTTGGCCATAGACAGAACATTTGCTCCAGCCACCAAGAAAAGGTGCCTGGAGAGGAATGGAGTGGGCGGGGACATAGCCGGCAAACCAAGGTGGCACAGGAATGTTGCCAGTGGGTGCTTGCGTGTGCGTGTGGATCAGAGGACCCCACCGCAAAGCACTCAACATCACTGATGCACTTTTTGTGGGGTGGGAACAGAGTTGAGAACCTGTAGTTTCAAGGGCACTGGTTTCAGGGGAGGAATAAGAAAGGAAAGTAAAAGAAAGAATCAAAACAAAAGTCAAAAAGAGAAGTTTCCTATGGCCCCAAACAAAGTTAAGTGTGCTTTTTAAAATCTTTAAAATTTGAAGGTCAATACTAGAATTTAAGAGTCAGAAAATCTTTGAACTTAAGTGGAATGTGTGTATACTACAAGTCAAGGTGAATTCAACTCAAGCAGAATATATATATATATATATATATATACATCTATATATTCTGTTTTATATATATATGCGGTATATTATAGCCGAGAGAGATAGATTTTTTTTTTTATACCTTTCTAGGGTATGAAGAATGTAACTTAAATTAACACTATTAATGGAGATAACAGTCCACTGTCCCCTAGAAAGCTAATAAAATTAGGTAAATGTTTTTAATATTATAAAGTACTAGATGGAAATTATACATTTGCCTAATATAAAGCCCCCTAGGCCAGCTAACATGCCTACTTTATAGATGAGTATGAAAATAATATCAATTCATTGTTACACGGATTTTAAAGTGATATAAATTACAGAACTCTATCATTAAATTAAGAAATTGGAAAACAAATATTCATTTTTTAATTTATAACATGTCTTTAATGTGTAAGCTCTTTCTCAGCATGCAACCCAGTGTTATAAAATCAGAGTCAAAGGCAGGTCTGACATTCGGTCAACACACATCTTTGTGATCACGCTGTTAATTATGTATTTATGGCTTAGTCTGTTTTTATTGGTCAGTTTTACGCTTTCTATGTTCTGATTGTCTGGACCTGTGTCATACCAGTTATTAAATATTTTTAATATCCTCAAAAGTGTCCCTTGTGATAAAATGCAAGGAACATAACTTTGTTTATATTTACTCTTTATTTTAACCAAAAGTGTGCCACAGAAGTTTAACTGTAGGTTCCAATGTCCCGTGAGATTGAAAAACACTGATCTGTAGGATCAGCTGAAACCACACACCTCTGTGATGCAACCAAATATTCAAATGCTCTCCAACAAAAGGAAGACACAACAAAGTCATTAAAAGGCTAGTTAGCTTTAAAATAACAAGTAGTTTTCATTTTTTGAAATTATTAAGCATATAGTGGTTAGATTTTTACAAAACAATGTGTATTTTTTAGAATATCTAATTAAAGTTTCTTGAATGTGGTCTTATTTGATTTTAGCTAAACTAATGCAGCCTTCTAATATGAAAAGGTTCCCCACCTCTCTGTATTAGAGCAATTTTCTCTGTCTCCCTGCCAAGTTCATGAGTTTCTTGAGGGCAGAGATGACGCTTCACCACATATGTGTCTCCCGGCACCTGGAGAATGCATGTGTTAAGCATTGCTAAGCTTTTGTGATTGCTTTTAAGAAACTTAACTTTTAATGGAAACATTACTTTCAAACATCAAACTCTTGACTTACAAAGATATTCTACTATTCTAATAATAAAAGGCTAGACTTTCTTCCCCTTCAGCCTCCCCTTTATTTTAGAGAAGTGATTCTGAAAATGAATCAGATCACGTTACATACATACTCAAAACGTTTCAAGAGTGTCTCACTGCCCGCAAAATAAAATAAAAGAATTCCATGTTATTATCTGAATTCATTCTTAAAAATGTCATACTTTTTTCACATCTTTTCTTTGAAATTTAACTTAATTATAGTTAAGTGTCTACAAGTCTAGTCCTCTGCTGATATCTAATTTCTCCTTGTTTAGTTGAGAGCTAGAGTCATCACTTATCTTTAAATTTATTATTTATCCTACATATAAAAATTCTTCAATAAATGGTAATTATAAGAAAAGGGGATAAGTAGCAGATATTGAACACAATGAATAAAACAATATTGTTCTGAAGCGTCAGTAAAGAAAAGCCAAACTGGCAGGAAATAGACACACTATAAGCTCATATTCCAAAGGGCTACACTATTCCCTTACTAGTTATCTGAGAGGTAAGGACAGAATCTCTTCAAAAATATATTTTTATGTGCTCCAAAACTAATATTCCATTGTTGGAAGGGGAGAAAATTCCTCTTATTTGGAACATTTTGTTCATAAATATGTAAATACTCTTGGAAGGAATCAATCTTTAGTACAAATGAGATAAACTGTGATTTTAAGACAGTTTTCGAGTTTTTTATTTGTTTTATTTTTGCAGCTTGCCTTTATTTGCACAAGAAGACTTTATTTGGTTCCTGGAATATCATAGGATATTGTTTTGATTTGATTTGATTTGGTTTGCTTATTAGTTTTATTTTGGCCTTTTGCGGGATAGGAAGCCTTTATTTAGTTTCCTGGACTGATGTAGGACATGTGTTCAAGTCTCACAGACAATATTTGAACACTGAGTTTATATAAGGTAAATTTAGTTTAATAAGGTTATACTCAGATAGAAGGGCTCACTAACTGTAGCAACTATTTTCTCCTATTTATTACCTTATTTGAGTGATGGAGCTCAGTAGATAGATGCTCCCATCTTACCCAGTCTGTAGTCTGAGTCATTGAGACCATGAGCACCATCCTCCAAAGAGGAGTGGCCTTCTTCAGCAAAGGGTAAAAGAAAGCTCTATGACAGGATTGGTTTTTAAAATTAGCTAGCTCAGGAGAGGGAAGTAGAATAACAGCAGCAAACATCATAAAAGTCCTATACGTGTATTAGAAATCTTAGCAGAAATACAAATCAAATAGTACGTATTGCCTTGGAATTGTGAAAGATATATTTAAAGCAGTACAAAAAAAAAACTTCAAACCTAATATAGATGATAGTTTAACAATAGATCATATCCATGATGTTTTTATTCCAAGTACAAGGAAACAATTTTTCAGACCTAATTCAAGTTTAATTCAATCAAAGCATGAAGCTGTGGGTAGATTACAGCATCATCCAAGGGATTATGCCCCTAGATTTATTGAGGGCTTTAAATAGATTATCTAGATCAGATAATTTTAAACTTTCTTCTCAGTGTAACAGTAGACGTCTGTCTTTACACATTCATTTGTTACACTTACCACACTAAAACATCATTAACTGCATTTTTTTAAAATTCCATTTGCTTCTTTGACTACTTTAGACTTGGGTATAGGACTAAGCATGGCAGCATACGGTAGATACGGGTCTCTAAGAGACTCCACATTGAAGGTACAAAGAAATATATGGGCCACTTGCAGACAATTAGGGTATGTGTAGGTTCTAAAAGGCAGCTGCACCTATGGACATATCCATGTATGTGTACAAAATGCTCTGTGAGTGCACTGGAGTTGTATGAGTCTCAATGGGCAGACCGTGAAATGACTTTAAACTTCATGTGGGAATGTCAGGAGATTCTTCCAATTGCCTGGGAAAGGGAGGGAAGAGGAGGAGAAAGAAGATGCCAGGAGAAGAGCATCCTGACGTTCCCACAGGAATCCCACCACAGTAGCTTTCCTTTGAATTCCTTTGTATTGTGTTCCTAGTCATGCCACAAGATTCACTTGGGTTAAAAAATAAAAATGGAATAAAACAGAAGAGAAAAAATAGTCTGCATATGGTATGTGAAGACCAGTAGCTTACTGAATCCTTCCACAAAAAAAGTGTCTGTCCTCTCATGACCTCCCCTGATTCTCATTCATGGTCCTTTTTAAAGAGATAAAACCCTAACAGTAAAAATTCCCTTTAAAAATAAATACAAAAAAAAAAAATTAAAAAAATAAAATAAAATAAAAATAAATACAAAGTGGTTGGTGTAACCACTGGATAAAGGATCTCTAATCCTGGGTTTGTGGAAAACTCTTTTAAAATATTATGTATCTATTTAGACAAAAGTAAAGAAGGTTTAAGTCAACTGAACAACATTGACAACCCAAGATAAATGTCCTATAATAAGGAGATGCCTTTCTGAGAAAGATTAAGGCACTATGACAAATATGATTGGTTGACCACTTATTCCCGGAATACTTTTCTTGCTTGAGGACAATACCCTACCCCTCCCCAACCAAAGTAGCTGTTTTTCTTTTAAGGTTACTTGATTAATGAAATATTTAGTAATATTTTCAATCGAGTATAAATCTAAAGATTAAGATTACACACACACACACACACACACACACACACACACACACACACACACACACTCTGCCATAACAACCATTAAATAAATGTATTACTATCAGCCACACCTAATAAAAATTACTTTAGTAAAGTGCTATTTTTGCCTTTGAATACAGGAATAATTTATTGAAATGAGTTCATTCATTTGAAAACCCATTTGAGTCAAAGAGCAGGAACTTAGAAAGAAAATAAAATATATAAAAATAAATGTGTAGATAGGAGTGTTCGTGTGTGTGCATCATGAGATAGATATCTTGAATATATTAAAATTATAGAAAATATTATAAAAAGTAATCAAATCTCTATCCTTTAAAAAATTATAAGATCCAGCTTATTTTACCAGTGTTATACCAAATTTTTAAGATACAAATAAGTCTTTCATAAATTATTCCAGAGCATAAAACTAGTTCTTTATAAAGTAAATAACCTGATCCCAAATTGGTCAAAAATGGTGAAAAAGAAGGCAGAAAGGGAGGGTAAGAGAGAGAGAAGAAAGGAGGATATTAAGCCAATCTCACTTAGTACTACTGATACAAACGTTTTAATTAAAGTATCAAATTGAATCTATCAGTGTATTAAAAATAACACCTTTCAACCAAATAGGATGTCTTCCAGGAATTCAAGAACAGCTCAACATTAGAATATAAAATATTAATAGAAATCACTAAGTTTCTGTTTTGAAGAAGTTCTATGCAACAGATGTCAAAGTTATCCATATTTATTTTTGCTTTTAAAAATCCCAAGTAAGCTAGGGATAGAAGGAGAACTGTGTTAGCACAGTGAAGCATAGCTACCAGAAATACCTATCAAATATCACCCTTAATATTGAAACATGTTTCTTTTATTATAAGAAGGAAGACTGTGATGATGACCACAACCATCCTACTTTTCATTATTATACTCCATATCACAAATGAGAGGTGTAGATTTTCTAAAGAAACAGAAAGAACTGTAAAGTCTGTTGATTATATGGTTTTACACTAGACAATTCACAAAGAACAGACTCAGCAAGAATTTTTCAAAGTGGATTCAAAAGACAACACACAAAAATAGATAAATTTTGTATGCAACAGAGAGGATTATATTTTGTTGATTAATACAATAATTAATAAACACATTGTATTATAATAATAGCATGATGTTATTATGAAAGGACATAATAATGGGGGGGGGGAAACATTGAAATAGTCAAAAAGCCTCAGGAATGAACCTAGCAAGCATTTTTAAGACTTAGAAGAAGAAATAATAAGTCCACACTAAAGGAAAGGCATGCCATGTTCTAGTACAAAAATGTCTTTTCTTATAAAAATGTTTATTATCCCCAGAGGTTGTAAAATATTCAATGTACTGCAACTCAAAATACTTATAGGTTTTGCTTGTTTGTTACTAAATTTGGCGCACATACTTATACTCATCTGAAAGAGCAAGTTCACAAGACTAGGCCAGATGAACTTGAAAATAATAATGATAGAGAATGGAGGTGAGGATGAGCACCAGCAAGACTGTTTTTGCTAAAAATATGATATGTGTTGGAACTGTACTCTTAAGTAGAAGAGGTCAGCAAAATGGTTGGCAAATACAGCGTTGTCAGATGAATAGAGAATCCAAAAAAACCCATGAATAGGAGTTTCTTTTAAGATGAAATTATTTCAATTTATTAGGAAAAGATTAGATGTTCTAATCAATGAGGCTTGATCCTTTCTGGACCAAAAAGAAAAAAATTTTTAGCCTTTTATCACAATGTAATAGGAAATATTACCTTTAAAAGTTAAATGTAAAAATGATTAAAATATATAAAAGAGAACAGAACAGAAACTGTAAGCATTCTCAAAAAATTGTTGGAAAACTCTTATAGACATTGGCATAAGTAAAGAATTTATGAAGGAGACCCCAAAAGCAGTAACAGCAACAAAGTAAATAAAAGGGACCTGATCAAATTAAAAAGCTTCTGAGATGCATCTGGGGACACAATGAATACAGGCAACCTGCAGAATAGGAAAACACAGCTGCATGCTGTATACCTAATGAAGGGCTGACAACCAGAATCTACAAAGAACTCAAGCAAATCAGCAAGAAAAAAATCAAACAACCCCATAAATAAGTGGACAAAAATACATGAACAGAAAGTTTTCAAATGAAGATACTAATGACCAACAAATACATGAAAAAATGCTCAGCATTTCTGTCTAATCATCAGGTAAATGTAAATCAAAGCCTCAAGGAGGTATCATCCAAGTCCAGATGCTGGCTGGCATGGATGTCCCTCGGAGAGAAAGGAACTCTTCCATGCTGTTGGTGGGGCTGCAAACTAGTACAACCTATATGGAAAGTTGTATGGAGACACCTCAAAGAACTAAAAGTACAGCTACCATTTGATCCAGCAATCTCACTATTGGGCATTTATCAAAAGGAAAAGAAATCATTTTATCGGGCGGTGCCTGTGGCTCAAGGAGTAGGGCGCAGGTCCCATATGCCAGAGGTGGCGGGTTCAAACCCAGCCCCGGCCAAAAAAAAAAAAAAAAAAAGAAATCATTCTATCAAAAAGATGTGAAACATGTGAACGTTTACAGCAGCACAGTTCACAATTGCAAAGATGTGAAAACAGCCCAAGTGCCCATTAACACAAGAGTAGATTAGTAAAATGTGGTACATTGGTAGAATATTACTCATCCATACAAAAATGGTGATCTAGTACCTTTGTAACAACCTAAATGGAACGGGAGACCATTCTTCTAAGTGAAGTTATCACAAGAATGGAAAAACAAACACCACCTGTATTCAATACTAAATTGGAACTAGTCCATCAGTACTTACACAGACTGGATGCAGTGGCTTACACCTATAATCCTGCCACTCTGGGAGGCCAAAGGGGTGGTTGCTTGGGCTCAGGATTTCGAGACCAGCCTGAGCAAGAGTAAGACCCCCATCTCTATTAAAAATAGAAAAAATTAACTGGGCATTTTGGTGGGCATCTGTAGTGACAGCTACTCAGGAGGCTGAGGCAAGAGGACTGCTTGAGCCCCCGAGTTTGAGATTGCTACTGCTATGATGCCACAGCACACTACTCAGAGTGACAGAGTGGGACTCTGTCAAACAAAAAAAAAAAAAGAAAGAAAGAAAAGAAAAGAAAAAACACTAATGTGTACATATGGAAGTAAAACTCAATGAAAATCAAGCATATGGGGGGTGGAGGGGGGAGAGTGGATGGGTAAATTAACACCTAACAGGTATATACACTCTATCTAGAGTGAAGGGCACTCTTACAATTTTGACTCAGTCTGTACAAAACCTAATTATGTAACCAAAACATGTGTATCCCTATAATGTTCTAAAAATTTTTTAAGCAGAAAATATATAATATTTCAATAAGGTTAGGTCGGATGCTATAAATATATGATACATATAATAAATAGCAACACATAATAGCCTAGAGAGTATTAGTAACATTGAGATGAGTAACTTCTACTCCATAAAAGCTAAAATGTGTATAGTTGAAGCTCAGTGACAAATAGTAAGAAATTATTTGTGATAGACAACTGCTTAATGGCTGTAATATTCAGCATGCTGAAAACTTTACTTCTCAGAACAGTATTTTTAAATAAGAAAATGCTATAAACAGATAATTTACAGAAGAAATACAAATCAACAAAACATTTATTAAAGTAGTTCAACCTCATTAGTAATCAGGAAGATAAAAATCAAAATAGTTAGATACTGTTTTTTGCCCACCAAAAGGACAAAAAATAAAGGTTGGTGATACACAGTATGTGTGATATTGCAAGAGAATGGGCATTAAATACTTTTGGCAGGAATAGAAATCAATAAAGACTTATTAGTGGGAAAACTTTGATAGTACCAAAACACAGACCACAAAACACATAGCATGTTGCACTTCTAGTGCTTAAAAGCAGCAATTGTCCTTTGAAGAACTGACCCTACAGAAGCATTCCTGCCTGTGCAGAACATGACACAAGCATGATTCCCGTGGCATTGTAATTTCCCAAAACTGGGGGTTTAAATGAATATAAACTGGAAGATAGTTAAACAACTTATAAAATGTATTTCATTTAATTCTGTGAATTATTGTGTACTCATTTTTACACTTTTTGTGTAAAACAAAGATCTGAAAACAAGAAGTGGAGGGGAAGGTAGACGGCAGCATGTGTAGTGTGATTGCACTGGGGCTTTATTCTCAAAGAAAGATCACACGCACACACGCAGAACCCCACACTGACAGGTGCAACCTCTTAATGGATAGTGGGAACCTCTGGAGGAACTGTGAGAGAAGGCCCCAGAGAGAGTGAGGGAAGACTTTCCGAGTTTATACCATTCATGACTTGAACCTTTTACAATAGGTATATATTCATACGTTATTTGGTACCACCAACAATAATTCACAGAGAATTTTTAAAAGCCCATCACAATGTGTTGACAATAATATCTTCCAGTTTTGCAGGCCTCGTGCTTCTGTTTATGCTTACTAAGACAATTACTGATTGATGTACTGGATGTTTGTTATTTGCTGACAGGCTAAGATTTTGTTTGGCTTAATAGGATTTCTTTCATATTTCTTTTCCATTTTCTTCCGACCAAGTAAAGGGACTCCTCAGAGAGGTTTGCTGAAGCCTCCACAAAATAATACAGTGAAGTTGAGGAACACAACCACGGGCCGTTAATTTTTGTGGAAAGACCATTGGTCTGTCCTCTCGAAGTCCACTGTTTTTCTTCGGGTCTCTACTGTCAAATTCGTTCCTCATGAGTCGCATTCCCTTCTCCACCACACACACGTCGTTCCATGTCAAAAACCAAACCTTTTATCAAAATTCAGAGTAAACAATGACAGTGCTCCTTCCTCTTCCCTTAACTCACACCCTGTGTCACCATCGGCGCTCGGCCTTTACTTCATCTAACCCTTACCCAATAGGTGTGGGCAGGCAGCTCCCCAGAACCGGGAAGGGCTTCCGGGCTTTAGAAAGTAACTTCTTAGAAAGCAAGAAACCTCTTCAATGACTGGAATTTCGTGTAATACTTGGAGGAGCAAAACATGCACACAAAATCTAGGTGATTTCCCCCTGGCCTTTGAATAAAATTCAAACTTCTTAGCCTGTCTTTCGAGGTCTTGTCTGTTCTAGCACAGCCTATGACCTCCTATACCACACCCTGGTCATGCAAACACACCCTCTGTCCCTTCAACAGAAAGCAGTCGCTCCTCAGAGCTTTTGCACTCGCTATTTCTTCAGCCCAAACACTGCTCCCTTTGACCTGGTTCACTTGCCTGTTTCTCTCTCTCTCTCTCCCCGCCTTCCAAATCTCAACTCAGACAGTACCCACTAGAGAGGCCCCAACTCAACTAACTGAATGAATAGGGTGCCAAGCCACATTCACTGGAACAGCTGCGGGAGTAGCTTTCCCTTCAGGATTCCCCCAGGGCCCCTCTCTATTCTAGTCATCATCTTGTAACAGGCCCCTGAACAAACACGGAATGAACCCATATACATGTTTTCCCTATATCTCTCTCATGCTTTGGATTCCCAAGACAGTAGAGCTTGCTGACCAGAACCCTGTTACTTCTATCTACTTGACCTTTTGTGTTGTTTCCCAGAAATGGCAAAATTTCTGCAAGAGAAAGGAGTTGAGATTCCTGCAGCCCCTGCAACAGACTTCCTGGGGCCAAGACTTTCCATTCCTCACTGACTTGGAACTTCTGAATCAAACTACCTGCCTGCATTAATTGCAACACAACCTGCCCTGACGCATGTAGTTCCTCAATAATTTCCACATTCTGTAACCCTTTATAAAAGCATTAGTCTGTTAGTTGGGGAGAGAGATTTGAGCCTGCTTCTCTGTCTCCTGGCCGATGTCAATTGTATCAAAATTTCCTTTCTTTCTTGGCAATCCTTGATGTCTCGGTAATTGGCTTTCTGTGCAGCAAGCAACTAAACCTAGGCCAGACCCTCCTTGTGATGTGATTTCAGTAACAATCTGGAGCTGCCTGGATTAGCTCTGCCACCTGGAGAGGACTTGCCTTCAGTAACAGTAAGTGAATCAGCAGAGAAGGGCCAGCAGGGAGCGGCTGAGGATGTCACGTTCCTCACCTTCTTCGTTTTTGTTTTTAGAGTCTAGAAAGGGGGTGGGGGGGTGGCAGAAGGAACTACAGAGGAGCAAGGAAATAACTTCTTATAAAACCAGAATTTTCTATTTTTTACATATCTGCTTTAAAAAGATATAAATGTTCAACTGCTTCAATATGAAAATGTACCCTGTTTCCCCGAAAATAAGACAGTGTCTTGTTTTAAGGTGTGCTCCCAAAGATGCGCTAGGTCTTATTTTCAGGGGACATCTTATCTTTCCTGTAAGTAGGTCTTATTTTCAGAGGATGTCTTATTTTCGGGGAAACAGGGTACTACAGAAGAGAATACTGTAATATTCATTTCTTCATGCCCATAACCTAGCATAGAGCCCCATCTACAATAGGCAGCAATAAGTAGTTCCCAAATTATATTTAATTAACATAATAAGTCAAACAGATACAGTGAAATAGGGCAAGCACAAGAAAGAAACCAATAACCAGGGTGGCACCTGTGGCTCAAAGGAGTAGGGCACTGGCCCCATATACCGCAGGTGGTGGGTTCAAACCCAGCCCCAGCCAAAACTACAAAAAAAAAGAAAAAAACCAATAACCAATCCTCTTGATAAATCCATGCTATTCATTAGAATCCTTACAGAATCAACTGTACATAGAACTAATTTTCTCTCTCAGTATATATACAGAGAGAGAGAATCATTTCTCAATATCCATGGCCCCAGGATCCCCCCTGACACCAAAGTCCATGGATGCTCAAGTCCTTTATATAAGGTGGTGCAGTGTCTGTATGTAACTTACACACATCCTCCTACATACTTTAAGTCAACTCAAGATTACTTATAATACCTAACACAATGTAAATGGTTGTCATACTATGTTATTCAGGGAATAATGACAAAAAAAAAAACTGTACATTTTCAATACTGACACAATCATCCGTTTTTTTCCCCAAATATTTTCAATCCATGGTTGGTTGAATCCATAGCTGTGGAATCCAATGATACAACCAATTACATATATTCTTGAAATCATAAGAAGATACTAACTGAGTTTACAAATGTCAGACTGGAGGAACCTCAGAGTCATCTCACTTAACTCTTTCAATTTTCGTTTATAAAAACTAAGGTCCAGAAAACATAGCAGTCTTGCCCAAAGAGGCAGAGTGATTTAATAGCAGAGCTATGACTAGAGGGCTTGGTCTTCTTCAGGTCAATTCCACAAGCATTTACTGAGCGTATAGTCATAATAAGAGTTAGGCAGTATGCTAAATGTGTCTAATTACATACAAACCGTAGAATAATAAGATGTTTATCATTCTTCTCCAAATGAGGTTACTTCAGCTAACACATTTGCACAAGGTTATGTAGCTACTTGCTTGGACAGCCAGGATTAGAATCCACACCATCCATCTCCACTGACAACAAGGTCATTTCCTCCCCCAGCTTCACAAACTGCCAGCCATGGGGCTTTCATAAGGTCAATGCCTGTTTGGGGTATTTTTCCCCATATACCCAATGCAGGATGAAGAGCCACATCATTCATTATGAGGATCAAAATAAATGAAATAGAAAATGGAAAAGAACTTCAAATGCTAAGTCTTATAATAAACACTTACAGGTTTAAAAGTTCCCCAGAGAATGCCAGAATTTGGCATACAATCTGCACTTTACTGGTAACATATTACTAAAGACCATTATGGTCCCCACCTCACACATCACAATGATGGTGACTTAGTGGTCCAGATCCAGAGAATTCTGTCACTACAGCTATGGAATAAACTTCAAATTCCTTCACATAGCAGGTAACACCTCTCACCGGTGTCCAACATCCTTTCATAGCTACATGAAAGGGGCACGTACACACACCTATGTGAGTCCTGCTTAGTAGAGGAGTATGTCTAACTGGTTACGTTTGGGCTCCTACACCCTTGAACTTAACTGATCTGTGCATCAGTGTCCTCAGCTATAAAGCAGAACCAATCATATTACACATCAGCAAGTCTTATGAAGCTTATAACCCCATCCCTATTTTTGTTTTTCCTTTCCTCTATCTTATTATTTATTTAATTGACCAAATAATAATTGTGTGTATTTATGGTGTATCACATGATATTTTAAAATACGTCTCCAGTGCCTCACACATAGTAATTGCTCAGCAAATACTTCCTCCAATCATCATCATTATTATTTTTATTATTATGACACACATCATAATAATAGTGCAGACTCCAGCTACTCTGGGCTGCTATGTTCTCTGAACCCCGATGGCCCTTTCAAGTTTTTACCTTGGCTCACAACACATCGTTCTCCTAGATCCACCCACTTTACCTCTACCTGTAGAAATCCTACCCACTCAACCATGGCAACCTAAATGCCCCATTTTCCTTGAAGCCTTGACTGATATTCACAAGTTCCTCCTCCTCAAATCATTCAAAGCAGACCTTGGAGATCTCTCTTAAGACTATTTACATTTTGCCTCATTAAAATTATGTACACCTATCTTTTCTTCTTGTGAGCTCCACTGCCCCTCTCCCAATCCAAGACAGAATTCTTTTCTCATTTATTTCATATCCCTCTAGCACATAGAAGAGTGACTTTTTTTATAAGCGCTACTTGGTAAGCATTTGGTGAATACATTCATCACCCCAAAGCTCTGGCAGTTGATTTATTTTCTCAGTGATTCTTTACTTTGGGTAATGTAGGTGTTTGTTGAATAATATTTACTGTGTTTTTAATATTTAAATGGAATTTGTGCATACCAGGGTGTTTGGTTTAATTGCAATGAGTATGGAATAATTTTGTTTTGAAAGCAAAACCTAAAATGATAATTTTGTTTTGAAAGCAAAACCCAAATACAGTGATAATACACATTTTACTATATTTCTTTGATGATAACGTGCCATCAATTAAAATATGCACCATTGATTTACTAACTGCTTTTCAAGAAAACTTTCTACATGAATTGTACCTGCAGATGGTAAGAGGCATCTGATTTCAGAAATGTGAAGTTGGGGGAGATGCATCAGAATTGAGAAAGGCAGCGCGGGCTCTTCTCTCTAAGCACAGCCCCCTCCACAGCCCGAGATGCACATGACGCATGAGAAAGAGCGAGACAGACAATCCCGCAGGGAAGAACAGATGTTCTATCTACAAACCTTCTCCCCATCCCTATTTTTGTTTTTTCTTTCCTCCATCTTATTATTTATTTTATTGACCAAATAATAATTGTGTGTATTTATGGTGTATCACATGATGTTTTAAAATACGTCTCCATTGTGAATGGCTATGTGAAGCTGATCACCATGTACATTATCTCACACACGTGGTGAGAACACGTACTACCGCTTCTCTTAGCATTTTGCAAGTATACAGTACCTTGTTATTAATTATAGGCATCATGTTGTATGATAGCTCTCTCGAACTAATTCCTCTAGAATTAGTTATATATATTTTAGCCAATATATCACCACCCTCACCTCTATTCCTTGTAATTCTATACACTGTTGGGATCTGCGCTCAAATGCTACTTCCTCTGTGGAGCTTTCCCTGATGACAGCAGCTACAATCATTACATCTCCTGAATGCCAATAAGATACAGGATCTGTGCTACTCTCATATCCCTGAGACGTCTCCATACTACCCAGGCATTTGTTTGTATGGCCAAGCTCCCAGGAGGACAAGAACCCATTTTACACACATATATATTGTGATCCCATAGGTTTAAACCATGTCCTGGTTTAGGAGACTGGACAAACATGTAAAATAAATAAAGCATTTGTTACTAATCATTCAGTTATCGCATGTCATATGGAGATTTCTGAGGTGACCTGGGGGAGGTCAGTGCAGATAAAAATGACTGAAATTAAAAATTTTATTTTAAGCTATTTCACACGCTTATTCACTGAAACACCTGAAGCTTGGTGGAGGAATGCTGGGCAGATTTAAGAGTGCACTGGGAGACAAATCAGCCACTCCCCTACAAATCGTTTTCTTTAGACCACATGGAACAAATGCAAAGGGGAAATGACAAAATGTCCACTATTCTTAGGGCCAAGGAGAGGTAGACTAGAGTCCAAGCAATCACCCAAATACCAGTGTTTTAGGTTGGCAGTATCAAAAAAACTATCTCCTCACCCATTTTACAGGAGGAAAGAACAAAACATCTTATGACTTTTCTGCTGGGGGAAAATCTTCAACGAAAAAGCTCTCTAACAGGGAGAATTTCAGCACCCCTCTTCTCCATAACACAGAATAAAAATGAAGCATGTGTAAGCAATGCATCTGGAAAGAGACAGTGATTACTGGCCAGGACTGATTAAAATTCTTACTAGGATTTCAAAGAAGTGCGCTGATCATGGCCATGCAATGAAAGGAAAACACAACAGCTGCTTCCCAGAGCACGTGTGCAGTGAGGAACAAAGACAGCAAAATATATCCCTGGCTTCCAGCGACAGGCTAAGGAACTGAACGAAGGAAAAGCCAGATTTTATCGATCTGTGACTCCTGTCTATGAGATACTCAACTCCATGATCAGCAGCGTGTAGGATGATGCTTTACCCACTGAGAAGGAAATTGTTGATATTCCTTAGTCTTTCACATGCTGCTGTATTTTAGCCTCCGAAATAATAGTTATCTCAAGGGCAAAGTGAGTTTGCCCTTTTTTGTCTCTCTCAGAACACTTTGCAAAAAATTCTGTTTTACACACAGTCCATAACCACAGAGGGAATGTTTCCTTTCCTCTTCACTCTGGGAAACAGACCTATTGCCTTAGCCCCAGAACCAGGGGTTGTAAAGTGTTTTTTTCTGCCAACTCATTGACTCTAATCTTTCACTGGTGTAAGACAGTAAGTTTACTAGCTGGCTTTTAGGGATTTTAAAAAAACAAATTCTTTTGAAATCCTTTCTAAAAATGTAAGGGTAACATTATCAATAATGTTCACTACAATTAACTTTGTTTTCCAATTACCACTGACTGATGAATTTACTGTATTTATGTCTTTGAATTGTTCAAAGGGCAAAAATTCCCTTAAATAGTAAATAGTTTCCAAGCGTATATACTTGTGTGGAATGTTGGGAATGTTTAGGGACACACTCCCAACAAGTAAATAGCTTTTGCCATTTTTCAGGTGACAAGTCTGAACTTCCCCTTTTCCCACTTTTGAAATGCACATTCCCTGAAGGCAGGAATAATATCCTGGTACCTTTGGACTACGGGAGAGGTCGAAGATCATCTGGTGCTTAACAAACCCTGAGGCCCTCTGTGTCACTCTCCCAGTGAGTAGTAGTTAATTATTTCCTTGCCTTCCTGGGCTCCTGAAGGACTTGGACACAGAGGGGAATTTTTTGTTATTCTGTTTTGAAGTACTGGTAGTCTGTTAGTTTTATATAGTTTTGTCATTCTTATTCGTTTCCTTTTCTTTTTATAACTTTTTTTTTCAAAACCCTAACAAGATTTTCAGAGAAACACAACAAATTGGCACGCAAGCCAGGTTTGCGAAAAAGTAGGGCAGGCTTAGAGGAAACCAGTGGACTCTCCAGACGACCTTGGACTTGCATTAATTTTTCTATGTTCATTTGTTTTTAGAGTTGGTATTTGAACTCTGCTAAAAATAAACAAGACACAATGGGCTTTGCAAAGGGAAGGAAGAAAAGATAAGCACAGAACCCAAACACCAACATTATGAAATTTGGAACAAAATTTGTCAAATCCTGTGAGTGTTTCACTTCCTAGCTTTAACATGCTGTACGTTTTTCTTTTTCTTAACGAAGCTCATTCAGTACACCCTGAACATTTTTTTTTCTTGTTTTGTGTTCCCCGTAGATGAGAAGCCATTATGAAATCTGAGCTAGGAACTTTAAAAGTCACAAGACAATGTCCTCATTTTACTACCCTGTTTCCCCGAAAATAAGACATCCTCTGAAATTAAGACCTACTTACAGGAAAGATAAGATGTCCCCTGAAAATAAGACCTAGTGCATCTTTGGGAGCACACCTTAAAATAAGACACTGTCTTATTTTCGGGGAAATGGGGTAGTAGGAAAGCTTGGATACCAGCAGTGAAGCAACCAGCAGGAAGAGAGAGGGATCACGGAGCATAGCAGTGTGATTACGCTCCAGCCTTCTGGTTTCCACATTATTGACCCTCCCTCCAAACCACATTATCTTTCACTGAAAGTTCATCATTAGAATTTGGCCTTGTTCTCATCTTTCCTCATAAATCTCGACTTTCAGACTTACAATCATTTTTATTCTCTTTTAACTGATTGCTAAGATTCCACATGGCATAAGAGAGAACTTTTCAATTAAAAAAAATCAGTTCACCATGATCATATCAATGTACACAGCTATGATTTAGTAAAAAAAAAAAAAATCAGTTCATTTACTCATAAATGGTATCAAGTATTCCAAATTTTAAGCTTTGTTTCTTTAAAAATTTTTCTAGTAAAAATAATTCTTCACTGCTATTTTCTGAATAGAGACCTAATTCTCATTCGTATTTTCGTTTTTACTTTTTTCCTCTATCTTTTCACGTACAGCAATCAGATTGCTAAGATTTCTGAAGCCTAACGCAAGAATCCTTCAATATTCCATCTGCTGCCCACTGCCTGTCATCTGTCCATCAATTCAAAAATGAATGTGTGGAAGTGTATTTCATAGTCTAGATAGGACAACTGTTTTTTTTTTTTCTTTTGGATTGCAGTTGTCATTGTTGTTTTAGCTGCCCAGGTCGGGCTCAAACCTGCCAGCTTCGGTGTATGTGGGCTGACACTCTACTCACTGAGCTACAAGGCACTGAACCGATAGGATAAATTTTTTAAAGACTGATGAATTTTATAACATTTACCAACTTGCTGGAAATTTACTCTGACAGATAAACAAAGAACCCTCAATACAAAAACAGAACCCTCCGCCCCCCCAGAAAAATAGGTCATTGTTCTTCACATACGTGGAAAAATCCTTCCTCGGGTACATGGAAAAGATCCAAGTGAAAACAGCACTAAATGAAATACTAATTTCCTTTTTCCTGTTCTTTGAAATTAAATAAACCTAAGACACATTTTTGTGGTCAGTTATTTAGGATGGGTAGGAAAAGAGATAGAACATAGGTTTAATCATGGTGGCTGGAATTTCATTGGAAAGTGAGATAAATATATCAAAGCAATAAAAATCCATTGTACTCAATGTGCACACTTGAATTAGCATGTCCTTTTTCATGAGAAGTAGTAATTACATGGATATGGAAGGGATCTCACACTCTAATAAACATTCTCCTCGTAATCTCTTACTATCAAAATGGAAAACTGGGAAATACAAAGTTAATTTAATACAATAATAGTAAAATTTTAAAAGCACACAAGGATATAGTCTTTTTGCTCAACATCAATCAGTCTGTAAAAGAGCAGGAATTTGGGAAAGTCATTACAAAAACTAAGTGTGTAGGCTAGGAAAATGTTGCCTTCCCCACCCCAAGAACAAAGAAGAAGGAGGAGAATAGGGGGAAAAAGAGAAAAAAAGGAGAAAAGAAAGAAGGAACAGCACTAGGATGGGGAGAAGGCTGAAGGCTCTTTCTATGTGGTGCAAAATCCTCCCTCAAAAGAGGATCCATTTTGACTCCCAATTATAATTCATGTCTTTTTGTTCAAGTGTCCCTTCTAATCATCTTTCTACTCACACTGAAGTTAGAATCAGAAAATCAAAAACTATGATTAAGGCCAGACACAGTGGATCACGCCTGTAATCCTAGCACTCTGGGAGGCCGAGGCAGGTGGATTGCCTGAGCTCAGGAGTTTGAGACCAGCCTGGGCAAGAGTGAGATCCATCTCTTAAAAAATAGCTGGGCATTGTGGCGGGTGCCTGTAGTGCCAGCTACTCGGGGGGCTGAGGCAAGAGAATCACTTGAGCCCAGGATAATTTTACCCAATAATTTTAGGGTACCCCCCCAGTTTTAGCCTTTTATAGGTTGTGGAGATCTGGAAGATAATTCAGAGAAGGGAGTCAGGAAAAAGCTAGGGCTTCCAATACAGTATCTGGACTGGCCAGGTGGGTGTGAAGACTGCTGAATGAAAGTCCCTGGATTGATTATTGAGGATCTTGAGGTTGAGAGCTATGACACGATGGCACTCTACCAGAGACTATGAGTGAGACTATGTCTAAAAACAAACTATGATTAGTGTTAAGAACATCCTTGGAACAATCAGCCTCCTCTGCTTCATTTTACAGACAAGGAAACTTAGGTAGCAATAGGGCATTCAAATTGCACAAGAAAACATGGAAAATTTTCCTAAGTAAATTAGAAAACATAAATTTATTCCAAAACAAATTATTCTTGGTAATAGTGTGTGTTAGGTAGAGGGATGTTCCTTTAAATTAGTTTGATAGTAATTGTAATTTACATTTGAATATTTAGAAAACATTAATTTCTTGTCCTCAGGTTTCAGAATCCCATGCATATGAAAACACGCACATGGGGAAACTAATAATTCCCTTTAGTTAAAGCTGTCACAGGAGCATCCCTTCCAGAGTCTTGAATTTCTTAACTGGGAGAGCTGGAGCTGAGCTGGCTGGTGAAAAGCAAACATCCCCCACTCAGTTTATTTCTTGTGGGTGAAACTTAAATATAAACAATTTTAGGGTAACCCCCCAGATTTAGCCTTTTCTAGGTTGTGGAGATCTGGAAGATAATTCAGAGAATGGAGTCAGGAAAAGTCCAAGGCTTTCAATACAGTATCTGAACTGGCCAGGTCGCTTGAAGATATGCTGAATGACAGTCTTGGATTGATTATTGAAAGGACATGACCAGCCTGGACTCCTCCGGCCTGCAGATAAGAACAAGCTGTTTATTATGCCTCACATGACCTCTGAGAGCCACTTTCCTGAATGGGAAGACAGTTCAACATCAGTGAGGATTGCCAAGGGAATTGATGGAGCGTCTTCTCCTGAAGTTTTACGAAGTTAACCAAGACACCTGGCCAAGAGGAAAGGATAAAATCCAGTGGCTCTGCCTAAGATCTGAGTAGAAGCATCAAGAACCCATCTAGCTCTAATAAATTAAGCAAAGGAGCAAAAATGTAGAAGGAAAATACAGCCTCTTCTTTCCTTTTGTTTCTTTTTTTTTTTTTTTTTTTTAAGACAAAGAGGAAATTGTCTTTGTCTGTCTCCAGCATTGGCAGGCGCAAACAAGCTGGAACACACTATCAAAACTCATCAGTTTGTGGGGCCACAGTTCCTGCCAGAGTAACCTAATTGTCTTTGACTCACTTTTAATCTGGGTGGATGTGGTGAGAATGGCTGATGTTGCTTAACAGCGTTTAGCCTTGGTGTTAAATATAGAAAATTTACAAAAAGATTCTTATCTAAGGAGGAGTGGAAAATATTGTCAAACAGAGATGAAAAAGTGCAAGAGAGGAAGGTGGGAAAAATCCCCTTCCTGCCACATTTCATCTGGCACAAAGCTCCCACCAGCTTCAAAGGAGGATATACACCCAAAAGAAACAGCTAAGTTCACGGTGGGGATAGAAGAGGTGCTGGTGATGAATAGCGTTACAACCCCCCACACAGACGCATATACACATGACCTGCAGGTACTGATGGAATAATGACAAACTATTCAAAACTGAACAGAGGATACTAAAACATCATTCCAAGGTGCAAGGATAATCAGTTCTGAACACTCTAACCTTCAACACAATTGAGAAAAGATTTGGAATAACAAATCTTAAGAAAGAGCGTTTCTTTAAGAAGTCATAAGGCCAGTTTTAGAACTTTCATATACAATTTTCTGTGGCCCTAGTTTGCACATCAGTTGGATCTTGTTAGTACATTGAAGATGGAAAGAAGCATTGTTGGTTTTAAAACTGCCTTTTATAAAATTAATAAAGGGCCACAATGTGGGAGCTGTGGTAGGGAAAATAAAAAATGTATACATATTTTAAGAGAAAGGACTATCCTATTCATGCCTGGCCATATGGTAAAATGGTAAAATTCATTTAAATAATGCCATCTTTTTTTTTTTTGAGACAGTCTCACTTTGACACCCTTGCTAGATTGCTATGGCATCATAGCTCACAGCAACCTCAAACTCTTGGGCTCAAGTGATCCTCTTGCCTCAACCTCCTGAGTAACTGGGACTACAGGTTCCCACCATAAGACCCAGCTATTTTTTAATGACTGGCATACGACACATTGCTACCATAATTCAATTAAACTTTAAAAAGTAGGTCTGGGCATGGTGGCTCACACCTGTAATTCTAGCACGCTGGAAGGCTGAGGTGGATGGATTGCCTGAGTTCATGAGTTTGAGACCAGCCTGAGCCAGAGCAAGACCTCCTCTCTAAAAAGAGCCGGGTGTTGTGGCTGGCGCCTGTAGTCCCAGCTACTTGGGAGGCTGAGGCAAGTGAATGTCTTAGTCCCAAGAGTTTGAGGTTGCTGTGAACTGTGATGCCACAGTACTCTACCGAGAGTGACAAAGTGAGACTGTCTCAAAAGCAAACAAACAAACAACAATAACAAAAAACTTCAAAAAGTAATACATGGATAATATCTCTCAAAATGCGTATACAGTTTTGGCACCCCCAATGTATGCATATGTGTGTGTGTTTATGTGTATATATGTATGTATAGCTCTAGCCATTGTCTCCAGCTTGTTTTTCTATAATTCCCTGCTACTCAGGAGTCACATAGCTGATGGCCATACAGATTCTTAGCTTTCTTCTTTCTTCATTGCTCCCAGAGATAACATCACCCTTGTGAAACTTAAGTCTAGTTTGTGAGATATCTTCCAGGCCCTGCATTCCAGCTGAATGGCTGACCCATTCATATTAGTCACCCATACCAAGGAACTGACTCAACTGTTCTTGTAACCCCCACCCAAGAAGCAACTCAGCAGAGAATTTCCACATCCCCATGGTTCTGCCCTAATCTAGCCCATTAGGAGACCTGATTGCCTAGCCTTTTGCCTGCCAAACTATCTTTTTTTTTTTTTTTTTTGTAGAGACAGAGTCTCACTTTATGGCCCTCGGTAGAGTGCCATGGCATCACACAGCTCACAGCAACCTCCAACTCCTGGGCTTAAGCGATTCTCTTGCCTCAGCCTCCCAAGTAGCTGGGACAACAGGCGCCCGCCACAACGCCCGGCTATTTTTTGGTTGCAGTTCAGCCGGGGCCGGGTTTGAACCCGCCACCCTCGGTATATGGGGCCGGCGCCTTACCGACTGAGCCACAGGCGCCTCCCCCCTGCCAAACTATCTTTAAAAACCCTTTCTCCCAAATTCTTAGGGATAAGGGTTTGAGAACCTCCTTCCTTCTCCTCATATGGCACCTGCGATATTAAACTCTTTCTCTGCTGTAACACCTGCTGTCTCAGTGTACTGGCTTCCTCTTGACAGCAGGCAATGAACCTGGTAAGGCTATAACAGTTTCTCTTCTCATAAATGTACCACATTACAGAGCTCACTTCTAAAAAGAGATGAACAAAATAAAGGCAGAAGATGTACATACCAAAATATTTAAAGACTTTCCATGCCAGCACATTGGGTAAACAACCACTGGCATTACTATGTATTTGTAGCTTGTATCCACATGTATAAGAATCACTAGAGCTGTTAAGCTCTAGCATGTGAAAAGAATCAAATTTCAGATATCAAAATTTTGAGGAAACCATCCTATTGTCCTTTGACAATTAGATGTTTTAAATATACTTTATAAACTCACATTTTAATTTTTAATTTAGAAAACATGATCAGAGTAATCAAATACAAAATCAATGATACACTTTTGACCGCATTTGCTTTATACATTTTATATACAGAAAAACGAGTTGGTCTAGATCAAACTTAACTTTTTCCCACAGAGAATCTGTGAAAATACAATTTAAATCAACATTGCTTTACAATTTAAATCAACAAAGGCCGACTACATGCTTGCCTCTGAGTGTGGTGGACTTAGTAAAACCTGATCTCTGCCCTGCATGGGCCTCCAGCCTAGAAAAGAACTCAGCATGCTCACCTCTACAGAGCACAGGAGCGAAAACAACACAAAGAACTTCAAAGGACAGAATGGAAAGGTTAATTTCTTCATTTTTTTTTTCCTTTTATTAAGTCATATACACATAGATCATGAATGCATTTATGCCTTTGTGGGGTTCAATGTGTTGATTTTTTGTACAAATTGGAGTGCTTACATCCTGCTAATTAACATAGCTTTCGCCTCATTTACTTAATCAATGGGTTAAGACATTTGTGTTCTATACTTGATAGATTTGACTTGTACCCTTGCAATATGCTCCATAGGTATGATCCCACTGTTTACCCTCCCTCTATCAAGCCACCCCCCCACTTCCATCCTTCTTCCCTTCCATTTCCCTCCCCTTCCCCCCTTCATCCTGGGCTATAGTTGTGATTTATCTTTCATATGAAAGATAAATGATTATAAATCATTTGAAAGATAAGTGATTATAAATTGGTTTCACATGGATAATTTCTTCTTTGAATGAGGGCAGAGGTTGCTTTGGAAAATACAAGGCAAGTTTAAAGAATTAGTACAATTTCAACAGTTAGAAATGGTGAGTGTGAGGAGCGGGGAGACCAGAATTTTACATGTGAATGAATTTTACAGGTGGCATAAGGAAAGCCATCAAGAGGAAAGGAAATTTTCACAAATCGGTTAAAGAGGCTGATGTGCCAGAAGTGTGGGCAGCTTGGTAAAAGATAACTACCAAGCATCTTACTGGGGCTGCATGAGTGAGGGCCCCTCTTGTCTACTATGATAAATACTTTGAACTTGATTCAGTCGTAAAAAAGCAACCACCAATTTTTTGAGCACAGGCATAAAAGTTAACTAAATGAAATTCAGGAAAATTGACGAGGCAATGGTTAATAAGATAATTGGAGGGGAGAGAGAAGTCCAATTAGTGCAATCATCTAAGACAGTGGTTCTCAACCTTCCTAATGCCATGATGTGTTTTCATTGTTACAAAAGGGTCGCGACTCACAGGTTGAGAACCGCTGATCTAAGAAATAGGTATAAAAGCTTGTACCTGAGACATGTCCATAGGGAAGAAAGGGAGAGAAAGGGAAGGAAGAAACACTGTGGAGAGACAAGCAAGTTGTGACTCCAAGGCCTAAGGAGCTGTGGAAGAGGGACTTGAGGACTCTGAACCATCCTGGGAAGCAGGAAGGATGATGCTATCATGAGCAATGATCGGAGGGAATTTAAGAAATTTCCTCAGGGTGATGCCTGTGGCTCAAAGGAGTAGGGCGCTGGCCCCATATGCCAGAGGTGGTTGGTTCAAACCCAGCCCTGCCCAAAAACTGCAAAAAAAAAGAAATTTCCTCTGCTGTCTGACCCTAATTTTATTGGGTTAAGCTCCAGCGTATCGTGCTCAAGCTCTGGGCTCCAAAATTTAAGTCACAAAAGCCTTGCCACATTGGGAAATATAATTTTTCTCTTTAACACTGAAGAAGCCATTGGCAATGGAAGGTCAACAAATATCAAGATCTTGTAGCTTTCCAAAAACAGTAATTCTGAAAGTACACTGAATACAAATTCTGACTCAACTAGAAAATTGAATGTCTGACCATCCCTTCAGACCCATGTCCCACTGAGGCACTTGATCTGACATGAAAATGTTGTCATAAAATTCATGTTTTAGTCACCTTCCTCTTCCTACATCAGACAGCCTCCAGTGTTCCCCATTTTGGGGGCCAAGGGAAAGCTTCTCCTTTGCCCTCTGAAATTTCAGTGAAAATCACTGATTAATAAGAGGCAAATTTAGTAGTTGAAAAGAAATACAAATGAACTTAAAGTGTGTGTAGGGATCTTTAAAAAGAAGATCCAAAGATTTAGGGGAAATTGTCCTTTTTTTTGAGACAAAGTCTCAAGCTGTCACCCTGGGTAGAGTACCGTAGCATCACAGCTCACAGCAACCTTAAACTCTTGGGCTTTAAGTGATTCTCTTGCCTCAGCCTCTGAATTAGCTGGGACTACAGACACCTGCCACAATGCCTGGCTATTTTTGTTGTTGTTGTTATTGTTGTTGCAGTTGTCATTGTTGTTTTAGCTGGCCCAGGCCGGGTTCAAACCCACCAGCCTCAGTGTAAGTGACCAGCACCCTACCCACTGAGCTACGAAA